>NW_004524773.1:2528472-2552757 GCF_000260255.1 Octodon degus | reverse complement strand
CTCCTCCTCCTCCTCCTCCTCCTCCTCCTTCTTTTTTTCATGTATTTGGTTGTTACAGGGTCTCACAACGCAGCTCGGACTCGTAATGATCCTGCTGTTTTCAGCCTCCCCAGCGCCAGGATTACAGGCTTGAGCCGGGACTCTGCGGTGGGCTCAGCCTGCCCTGTGGGCGGGGCTGGAGCAGCACGTGGTGCTGGGGATCAAACTTGGTCCCAGCACTTGCCTAAGCAGGCCCCTTAATCCGCTGAGCTATCTTGCCGGCCCCCAACTCATTTTTTAGAATGAGTTTCTTTTCTGCTTGCAAAAACTTGAAGTGTATGGCAGATTCTTACCATGGGGCCTTTGCGCGTGTTCTTCCTGCTGTCTGGCAGAATGTTGCCCTGAGGGATCAGTCTGTGGCTCAGTGTGGGCTTTAGGGGACTGTCACCTTCTCTTGGGGCACTTCCTGACCACCGCTGTAAAACTGCAGACAACCTTTTCCATCCCCTTATGCTCCCTGCCTCCCTGTTCATCTTTATTTTTTTTGCTCTAGAGAATTTTCCATGATCCAACACTATACAGTTTAGGTATCTATGTAAGAAAAACATTTGTATCCAACACCTAAAGAAAAAAACAAAATTCAGAAGCTATCTAGCGCATAGTAAATGTGTGTCACATTAGTAAAGGTTCCTGGCTCTAAGTTGCAGCCTTTAACATCTGTTCATGTCTACCTCAGTGGAAAGGATGCTGAAACCTGGAGCCCTGCTATATGAAAATGTAATTTTCAGTTTTTTGCAGATGCTGTTAAGGCAGTCCTGTAGTTTCCCTCACTTAAATTCTGATTTTTCAACAATAAATGATTGCCATTTGAGATGTACTTGCTAACCCCCAAATTTCTTATCAGTTATTATGGTTGATTTTGTATATATTTTTCTCAGTCTTACGTAGTGAGACTATTGTTTATTTTTACAGATGAAATTGAATGCTAGGTGTTGTGGTGCACACCTGTAATCCCAGCACTTGGAAGGCTGAGGCAGGAGGACTGTGGAGAATTTGAGGGCATTATGGGCTACACAGTGAGTTGGAGAAATACGAAACAAAACTTAAAGTGATTGAGTTTTCAAGCATGCATATAAAAGATTCCTAAGCAAATGGGACCTTGAGGGAAAAATAAACTAATGGGAAAACCTTAACTGAGCAATGTAGGCAAAAATGGGAAACAGATTTCTTTTTCTTTTCTTTCTTTTTTTTTTCGGAACCAGGGATTAAGCTCAGGCCTTTACACTTGCCAGGGAAGCGCTTATTCTACTGAGCCATCTCCCCAGCCTCTGAAAACAGATTTTTTAAAAGCATAGAATAGCGGCTGGTGAGATGGCTCAGTGGTCTAGGGCACCTACTTGGAGCAGGCTCAGTAAAGCGCAGGGACCGCGGTTCAATCCCCAGCACCACATGCCAGCCAGCCCCCCCCTGGTGGGCTGAGCTGGACACACACACACACACACACACACATACATAAATAAATAAAATTTAAAAAAAAAAATAGTAAAAAAAAAAAGCATAGAATAGTCCACTGTTATGGTAAGATAGCTAAGGCTAAGTGTCTTGGTTACTTTTCTCTTGTTGATAGAACAAAATACCTGACATCCAAAATTAAGGAAGAAAAGGTTTATTTAATGAGCTCGCAGTTTGTGGAGGTTTCAGTCTATACTGGGCTGGCTCCCAGGCAGAGTGGCACATGGCAGAGAGCAGCAGTTCATGGCGTCCGACAATAGCCAAGAGCAGAGGAAGGAGCAGTCAAGCCTCTCTCCCTTCCTCACCCACTACAGACCGGAGCTCCTCCACGGAAGCTGTCAGCTGCTGCAGAGATCAGAGCTGCTCCAAAGTGGCGAAGATCCAGCGGGCTCTGAAGCCTTCCTCAACTGCTTTATGTACCTTTTAAGTGCTAAATCACTCTGGAGTGGGGAGTCTCCCAGGATCCAGCTAAGCTTGGGAGCCCTCAACTTGACAAGGTGTATCAACTACCACACTAAGTAACCAGTGTTGTATAAAATCTCTGAACGGAAACATTTGCTTCTGGAAATCCACTCCTTGGGTCTGGACCAGTGAATGCATTGCTCACAAAGGCCCGAACTGCGAAGTGAGACCCTGTCTCCAAAAACAGGAAGTGGGGGAAGGAAGGAAGGCAGGAAGGAAATAAGAGGGGAGGGGAGGGGCCAGGGAGATGGCTCAGTGGGGTAAGCACTTGCCTGGCAAGTGCAGTGTCTTGAGTTCAATCCCCAGTTCTGCAAAAAATAACAGAGAGGGGAGGGGAGATGGAGAAGGAAGGGTAAGGAATGGCATGAAATAGAAATCAGCCAAGACTACCAGGCATGTATAAAGGAGACATGACATGGAATTTATTGTGCCTCGGTGGAGGCAGACGGAGGCCATCTGTGTGGAATAAGTGCTGCCACAGTGACTGTGCCAGCCCCTGAATCTGGGCATGGTGGTGCAGTCTGACTCCTAAGTCCCTACTTTTAATTTTACATTCTGTCACCCCATGGTGACCCATTAATATCTTTTTTTCTCTCACACCAAATTTGCAAGCAAGGTAGAAAAAAGTTTTACATTTATTCAAGACAGACCAAAAAAAAACAAAAAACAACCCTACAAATGAGAAAAGACCTTTTTAGGGCTTGAGGGAAGGCAAGGGTCGTTAGATGGCAAGATCTTAGTAAACATCAGGGGTCAGAATTCTCTCTGCATCTGGTGCCTCAGTGATCAAAGTCCTCTGGGCATCTGGTGTAAATGAGTAGCTGTTTTCAGATGTCCTGGTGCTTGGAAGGCTCGGTGTTCTGTCTTATCCTTTCTTATGACAGCCATCCTGACATCCTTGCCAAGGGCGGCCCTCATGCTGTGCTTGTAATTTTTGCTGAGAACAATTATGACTACTAGTGCTGATCCCTTATATGCTGTACAGTGGTTTGGGGGAGCTGCCGGAATTGTACTTGTGTGTTGTGTTTGTACTTGTTGTATTTTTTGTGCAGCCTGGTGGAGAGGACGAGATGGGCAGCTGTCACTAGATCAACAATCTGCTGTACTTTCACTGGTGCTGCACAAAATACAGCAAAACAAGAAGGGAGAAATTCTGCGTGATTCATGATAAGGTCTCTGAGGGCAAAGCTCAGGGAAAACAAAGAAGAGAATGTTCACCCAGCTGCTGAGACAGAAGAATCCCATTTACTTTCTTAGAATTATCTTAAGAGGGGCTGGGGAGATGGCTCAGTAGAATAAGCACTTCCCTTTCAATAGCAAGGGCCTGAGTTCAATCCCCAGTTCCACCAACAAAATAAATAAATAAACAAATAAATAAATAAAGAATTACCTTAAGAGATCAGAGGAGGAACTCTTGCATACTTTAAAGTTTTAAGATAACTATGGGGCTGGTGAGATGGCTCAGTGGTCTGAAGCACCTACTTGGAACAAGTTTAGCAAAGCACAGGGACCACGGTTCAGTCCCCCAGCACCACATGCCAGCCAGCCCCGCCCCCTGGTGGGCTGAGCTGGCCACACACACACACACACACACATAAATAAATAAAAATTAAAAATAAATAAAATTTTTAAAAAAGATAACTGTAATATGTGACTGATTAGGATCTTGTGATTTGACCTTTGTCAGTGAGTGATTCTCTCTAAGCTTGTCAATCAATATGCTGGGCATGCTCAGTTCGGGACTCTGACAAGCCATCTGAGGCGCCTGTGGCCAATGTCATCCAGCCTTGCTGTCGTTCTTCTAGTGGCTGTGATCACTCTGCAACATGCTGGACCTGGAGAGATAGATTGGTGGTCTGAGCACCTGCCTGGCAAACCCAAGGACCTGGGTTCGATCTCCAGTATTGCCTGCCATGCCAGTCCCAGAACCCTGGGCGTACCATGCCAGCCATTGAATCTGGGCATGGTGGTGGATGCCTGTAATCCCATTGCCGGGGAGGCTGAGACAGGAGGATTACTATGAGTCCAAGCTGTATAGCGAGACCCTGTACCAAATAAATACAAGATCAAAACTTTAAAAAAAAAAATTTGGCTGCTGAAAACCTGGTTGTGTGCTGGGAAAATCAAGCCTGACACAAAGAAAGAAAAGAAGGAAGGAAGGCAAGGAGGAAAGGAGGGAGGGATAAAAAGAAAAAGAAAAAAATTGGAGTCCAACAAAGTTAAACAACTTACTCTAGATTGTACTATTAGGGTAGAGCTGGATTTGAGAAAAAAAAAAAAGTCTGACTCCTAAGGCCCTACTTTTAATTTACATTTTATGACCCCGTGGTGACCCATGAATATCTTTTTTTCTATAAAAGTAACACCAAATTCTTAAGCAAGATAGAAAAAAGTTTACCTTTATTCAAGATAGACAAAAAAAAAAAAAAAAAAGACCCTACAAACAAATTTAGTGCGCTAAATACAAAATATAGTAAGAAACTCTGAGAATGTTGCTGATGGAGGTAAAAGGTCGCTAACCCTGCCATGTCCTGGCTGTGTAGGAAAGCTGTCACGTCTTCCAGATTGACCCACAAGCACAAATACAACAAAAATCACAGATGCTTTGTTAGTTCAACTCCCTTTCTTCTTTTCGGTTGTTTTGTTTAATTCTTTATTCAAGACATTCAAAAAATAGTGGTAATAACGTTTAATTGAAAACTGACTTTGTGTTTTCTTTTTTTTATCTTTCACGAGGTGGTAGTGTTTACCTGCAGGGTCCCCCAATTCTGGCCTAGTCTGAATACTGTAGGGGCTTTAGGACAAGCCCAGCTGAGGAACAGGAAGCCGCTGACCTCGGAGATTGACCTCTCAGCTGTCAGGGAGCCGAGACCCAGGTTTCATGCTGAGGTCAGGTTAACCAGAGTGGGTTGAAAGCAAAACACCCCCTGGAGGACAAGGGGACCTTGGTCCACTTCCTACACATACTGCAAGAGAGCTGTAAGGGTCCTTACAAGGCAGGAGACCGTAGTCAGTGCCTAGAACTCTGGGTGAGGTGGGAAATCTTTGTCAGGCAACAGGGAAGTTTCCAGGGTTCAGATTAGATGCTGTTTCTGGCATCACTGAGTACAGCATTTGAGACTGTAACACTGGTCTCCTGCGTTACATCTAGTGATTCATTTTTTTCAAAATCTAAATTAGTATTATTATGGTTATATAGTGTCACAAAGCCAATGATAACAACCCATTCTGGAAACTTCTTGGTTTCCAGGATGTTGCATTCTTGGTTTCCCTCCTGTCTTCATTTTTTTTTTAATTTTTTTTTATTTTATTTGTGTGTGTGTGTGTGTGTGTGTGTGTGTGTGGCCAGCTCAGCCCACCAGGGGGCGGGGCTGGCAGGCATGTGGTGCTGGAGGATTGAACCGTGGTCCCTGTGCTTTGCTTAGCTTAGCTTGTTCTAGGTAGGTGCTTTAGACCACTGAGCCATCTCACCAGCCCCATCCTGTCTTCATTTTTACTGTCTCCTTTCCTTGATCTCTACTACAAACACTGGAGAGACCCAGAGACTCAGCCAGCAGCCCCTAGTCTGTCCTGTCTTCATCCCCTCTCCTTGGAGTTCATGTAGCAGGCCCAACTTGCCCCAACTCTGCACACTTCTAAGGAAGGCCTGTGTGCTTGACTCATACTCAGCTGGCTTCTGAGAGCTGAGTTCTTACAATGTTCTAACTAATAAGGGTGATTTGCACTTAGGCGATGCTATGCAAGTTTGTCCAGACAGTGAGTTTTATGGAGGACACCTGGTCTCCCGCTGGGGGCTGTGAGACTTTGGTACCTGAGGTCACTCACACAGGCAGTGGATGCTGATGAAGTTGACCTTCCAAAAAAAAAAAAAAAAACCCAGACACCCAGGATTGGGAGAGCATCCGTGCATAGCCGTGCTCCACATGTGTTGTCACACATTGGAGGCGGGGAAGTCCCATGTGACTCCACTAAGCAGAAACACTCGTGAACTTGTGCACAGGGCCCTGCTCAGCCCCACGTAACTGAGACTCAGACTCTGCCTGGCACCTGCAGCCACCAACAGTGTGTGCTCGGGCACAGTTATGATACCCTCAGCTGCTGATCTCAAAATATGGCTCTCAACTTTCAGCTCAAGGGCTGTCCTTTTCACCTGTTGCTGTTGTTTTTAAATCCATGAGAACCCAAAGTCTCAGATTTGGTAGGAGCCACGGGCCTGACCCTGATCGGCACACTGAAATGGAACACCACACAGTCTACAAAGGCGACGAGGAGCGACTGGATGATAATACGCAGTCAATCGATGTCACTGAGCGCATGACTTAGCACAGTTTCTCTGAACTCCTGGAGAAAGGGTCTCAGCTTCTGTTAGGCTGTAGAGTTGATCTGGTAGTAAATGTCCGCCTCTGGATTTATGAGTGTCTGTTAAACAAAGAGGAAATATGAGCTTGGCTGGCTGGGAGGACCCTCCTGGTTTAGTTCGCTGCGGCCTGTAGCTCAAAACGCCTTTCCCCATCCTTGGAAATCCCTAAGATTCCCTTTTGTGCTGTGTTTCAGTCACACTGGCAACTGTTGCTGTTGATTCTAAGGTGGCCCCATCTTCCCCATCTCCTGCTTGTTCCCTTCCCTTAAGGTGGGACTTCCATTTAATCAATAGAATATGTCAAAGGATATGGGACCTACAGGATTACGTGTATACGATTCTGTTACACAAGGCCATGACTTCCATCTTGGTTTTGAAGAAGTGACACATGATGCTGTGGGCTCCCCAGGGAGGGAGACACACGGCTAAGGACAAAGACAGCCTCCATCTGACAGCCAGTAGGAAACTGAGGCCTTCACATGATAGCCTTCAAGGGTCCTAATTCTGCCTCAAGCTACATGAACTAGGAAGTAGAAATGAAAGGAAGAGTGGTGCAGGTAGTGCCATAGGCGCCAACATAATGAGATGTCATGAATGAAAGAGGCTGGAATGAAACCAAGAGGAATAAAGTGAAATGGGAAAGAACGGGATTTGAAAATAAGAAAATGGAAAGTAACAGACAAAAACTATGGAAAGGACTGAAGGGTGTGACAAGAATGGAAATTAAAAGAATGGAATAGAGCCCAAGCCCAGGCCCAGCAAGTGTGTGGGAGAGCTTCTGAGCTCCCCTGTGCCCGCTGGACCTCACTGGACCAAGCCCAGGCCTGCCGCATAACTGAGACCTTCCGCCACACTCTCAGGATCCCTCCAGACCCAGTCCAAGCCCAGGCCTGACTAGTGTTGCACCAAAGCTCTACACCAAAGGTCAGAGGACAGTGCTGTACAAAATGACAAAGAGAAGGAGCAAAATACAATCTCAGGCCCCAAGCCCAACCAGAACAAGTGCAGAGGACACCAGCACAGAACAAACTAGGAATCACACAGCTGAAATGTTTGAATCAATAGTGTCTGAAGTAAAGAAACCACAGAAAGGTATAGAGGAACTCAAATCAGAAATAACCTCTGGAATAAAGAAATCTCTGAATAGCATCTGAAGTAAAGAATCAAATGCAGAAACATATAGAGGATATCAGATCAGAAATAATCTCTGCAGTAAAAGAATAACTACTTCTCAAGAAGACACTGATTAAAAAAATAGAAGAGATTAGAAAAACGATGGATTCCTTGAATGAGCAATACAGGAAAGAAATAGATTGCGGGAAGTGGAGTCGAAGAGATATAGAAGAACTTAAAATCTCAATCACAAGCTTGCAAAACCATTTGAGTGAAAGTGAAGATAGAGTTTCAGATCTTGAAGATGCCATTACAGCTAGTGAAAAGTCTGAAAAGCATTAAAAAATAATAAAAGAATGGGATAAATAGAGTAGGTGGATCACAGGAATAAAGGGAGAGCAGAATGAACAGGAGTGGAAAAGAGTGAAGAGTGGAAAAGAGTGCATGGAAAAGGGAGAGGCAAAAAACAGGAAAAGAAAGAAAAGGAAAGGCTGTATAGAAGAAGTGATGGACCGCAGTAGAATGAAATGAAAAACCAATTAAATAGAACAAAACAGAAAGGCAGAAAGAAAAAATGGGGAAAAAAGATGGACAAATGGACAATGGGAAATAGAATGGGTGCAATGAATTAGAAATATATATATATATATATATGAATTAAAATGCAAATAAAATAAAGGGATAGGACATAAACTGAGTGGACTAGAATAAACTAGAAGATAGTGGAAAGCAGGAAAAATAAAATAAAATAGACATACAAATGAATAAATTGTTCGTATTAAAAACCCCTAATCTGTGCATATGTACATACGACATTCAGATTTTTGGAGAAGGGTTGGTTCATCTGTCTTTTCAAGTGGAAAGGAGAGGGGTCTGCCGGTCAGTTGTTTAAGCACCTGCTTATGCAAACACAGTCAGGCCCAGGATACTGCAGTTTCAATCCCCAGCTCCATAAGCCTTACCAGACCCACCCTAAAGGCAGCCTGAACCAGCCCCCAAAAAAATCCTTCAAATAGGGCTGGGGAGATAGCTCAATAGAATAAGCAATTGCCTGGCAAGTGCAGGGTCCTTCAATCCCCGGTACCACAAAAAAAAAAGAAAGAAAAAGAAAAAAGGAAAGAAAGAAATGAAATAAGAAAAAGATGGAGGCTGGTGAGATGGCTCAGTGGTCTAAAGCACCTACTTAGAACAAGTTTAGCAAAGCACGGGGACCGCGGTTCAATTTCCCAGCACCACATGCCAGCCAGCCCCGCCCCCTGGTGGGCTGAGCTGGCCACACACACACACACACACACACACACACACACACACACATAAATAAATAAATAAATTTTTAAAAAAAGAAAGAAAGAAAAAGATGAAGAGGAATGCAGTGGGATCAAACAGTGGAATCGGATGGATGCAAAGAAATGGATGAGAGGAGCAAATCGGAGGAGATGGAAAAGAATGGAATGGGAATAGCTGAAGTGTGGAGGAGCTAAGTGGGATGGATTAAAGTAAACGCAGTGTGACATGCACAGTTGGAGCAAAGTGACAGGGAAAGACAGGACTGGAGGAAAGTTAAATGGGTTGAAAGGAAGCGGGTGGAATGGAAATAAATTCCAAGGAAATAGAATGGAGTGAAATTCAGTACACTGAACAGCGCTGGATGACATCAGCTAGAAAAATGGCAAGCTGGAAATGGCTAGCGTGGGACTGAAAATTTTTTCAAGGGAAATTTGGTCATCAGTTTGTCCTGCAGACCCTTCAGCACAGTAACAAAATGCAGACCAGTGGTAGCTTCACACATAATCTGAGACTCAAGGAGGGCTTAAAAGTACCTGGTGGTTTGACTCCCAGTTTCCTTCTGGTAGAGAGGAGCCCTGTGGGTGTGCCAGACCTCTGGGGAATGGATTCATGTGAAGACCAAAGCCTCCTGGGATTGTTGAAGGTGGTGCTCTCTGGAAATGAACCAAGTGCAAGTGAGCCCACACATGCCGCCTACCCAGAAGATGCTGCCTTGCACCCTGAGAGAGGACAGAGTCCACCAGGTTCTCAGAGAATCAGGTATGGAGGGAAGGTTGGGGTTCAGGCCCAACACTGGCCCAGAGTCTGTTCCTGTCTCTTTCTGGCTTCATAACCTTTACTCTTGACTCCTTCTGCCCACCCCATGCTGGGCCAACACCACCACATGGGAGCCAGTTCCAAGCCCTGGAGGTGGAAAGAAAAAAATGAGATCCAGAGCCCTGGCATCTGAACTAGCTCCCTGTGAATCCCTGGGCCACTTTTTCCCCACCCCTCAGCTTGCAGTGCACAATGGAAGGTTCCAATAAAGTGGAAACTCAGACTGGTGAAATCTGCAATCGATCCTCAGGCATATTCCCCCTAAATCGTGGCCAACATACCTCACAGAACTCTTCCATAGATGCTGACTGGGACATCTGGGGAAATACAAAGTTGGAAAGAGGTCCTGGGTCCTGGTATGGAGGTTGTTCATAGAAATTCTCAGAAACAGTCTTAGCCTCAAAAGTAGTTACAGAGCTTCTGATTCCCAGTGGGCCTCCAGGCTAAGCAGTGTCATGTTGAAATCTAAGAATCCCAGGAGAAGAGATGAAGAGAAGGAGGTTGGGAGCAGAGCTGACAGGAACAAGCAAAGAGCCCTGGGCCAGCTCCCTCCCTCCACTTTTGAGCCAGGGAAGATTTCAGGGTCCTCAGAGACGATGTCTCTAGGGAGGAGAAGTAGTTCACCCATCTCACTGGCTCTAGAATGTTCCTGGAACTCAGGTTTTCTGGCATTAAAAGGTACTGGAAAGCCTACAGAAAGCAAACCCCAGCCCAGAGATTGAGTTAGAAAGACAGAGGAAGGGACTGCTTACCAGGGGCCTTATCCCCAGGAAATAAATAGCAAAATCCTCCTTCCTCCCCATCATATCTCTGGTGAGCTTAACTTCAGAATGTCTTGGAAATCAAGTTCTAAATTACCTTAGGCCACCTGCAACATGGATGGGGGGAACCCAAGCCCCAGCCCCAATTCTGTCCATGGGTCCTGTGTAAACTTCACAGGCTTAGTCCTTTATCCCCCTCCCCTAGTCTTGATTTCTTGTCTGTAAAATAAAGCTGGACTGGGCCATCTGCATAGGCCCCTCCATATCATAAGGTTCATCCTTTCAGAACTCTAGATGCAGAGATGGGAAAGGTGCTTCCGTTTCCCCTTAGTTGGTCTCGTCCACCAGCATTCGAGGCCCTGTGCCAAGATGAATTATGATGGAGGTTGGGTTCATAGGGAAGGCTGTGGCGGTGGACTTGCTCTGTCTACAGCAATCCAGTGACAGCATTTTCTGAGGCTGAGGAGAGAATGCCACCACACTGTCCTTCTCTCCCCACAGCTTCTGGAACAGGTGTAACCCCTCAGAATCCTTGACACCAGTCGCATCTCTATTCTCCATGGGGACACAGGGGATCTGGGGCTCAGGAAGCTGGGACAGGCCTTGCCCACAATCAAACAGTAGCCTGGTGGCAGAACTTGGAGGAGAGGACTGGGCGTCCACCCCAGCTCTTCCCCAGCCCTCACGAATGCCCATGGGCTTGCTTACCAGAAACGGGCTCTGTAGAGTTCTTCTTCCAAGAGGTCAGTTGCGAGGCTGTTGGCAAGGGGTCATCTGCTACTATCCTTAGACAGCCTGAAATCCCAAAGCCTCCTTATTCTTTTCTGAATTGTTATGTCAAAATTATCCAGACACTGACAAAGGTTCTACAATCTGAGGTACAGGATCTCAGGATAAATCCTGAGGGGATTTCACTGACTTTATCAGATCCAAAAGCTACAATTCTTGTTGCATAATTCTTGCTTTGTCTTGGTCTTAACCGTCCAGCAGAAAAGTATAAAAACGAAGTACAAGTAGTAAAGCCATGTTATGTTCAGCTATAGGGGACTCAGGTCAACAATTTATGACACTGCCAGTCAAGCGGAAGACCCAATACTATTATGGATTACTGAACTCTTTATAATATTTTTGCTGAACTAACACACCTTTAATATTCAAATGATGGAACTAAGCAAAAAACGTGTTATATAAATGAGTGTCCATTTTGTATCTGTGTATTGTGTATTCAAAATGGTTAGGATAGATATATAGTTACACTCTCTTAATGAATAGAGGGATTTTTTGTAATAGTGTTTGTAAATAAGATATCATGTCTGCATCTTGTAAAGCGAATAACCACTAGGAAGACAGTATGCAATGTGTTAATTATTGAAACTGTCCTACCAATTTGATTTCAAACTGTCTGTCTCTTTGGTATTTGTCTGTCAATATAAATATGGAAAAAATTAAAATGCAATAAAATAACAAACAAATAAAAAAAGAAAATTATCCATAAACACTCCGCTAGTTCTTCTCCATAGGTTCTGTCCACGTCCCAGACCTTCTTGGACAGCGTTCCCAAGTATTAGGAATTCCCCAGGTGCCAGACAGCGCTCAGCACCATGGTCAGCAACCCTCTTGCCGGGCGCCCTCTGCTGGCCACCTCCCACCAGCCCACCCCACTCTTTCCAGCGCAGTCTTACCAGCCGGCCTTCCAGCTTTGTAGCCCAGTCCTGCCAGCAGAGCAATGCCAATCAGGACTCCAGTGACGATGCCAGCGATGGTTCCCCCAGATGAGGAGAATGAATGGGGACCTGGGAAAAGAGAATCAAGACTCAGGCCTGACAGCCTCATTGCCACTGCCAGGGCCATCCCTAAACTTGTGGCTTTCTTCCTGCACTCCTGAGCATTGAGCCCAGGACCGCAGCACTGAGCTACATCCCTGCATCCCCTTTTAAAATCTTGAGACAAGGTTTCTTAAGCTGTCCAGGCTGAGCTCAAACTTGTGGCCTTCCTGCGCCAGTCTCCCAGAGTGCTGGCATTACAGGCATGTGCCCCAAGCCCGGCTTGTGGTTATATATTTACTGACATTTTATGAGGACTGGTTTTCAAGTTGCCGGGAAGCAGCATGCATTCACAGAACTATTTCTGACATCAGCTGACGGGCATTCAAATCTCAGCTGTGTGGCCCTGAGCATGCTACTTAACCTCTCTGTGTTCCAACTGTCTTTTCTATAAAATAGGAACAAGAGTTCCTACTTTACAGGGTGGCAGGAAAGATTAAACATACATGTATTCGTGTTCAATCTATGTTATGTTCAAAATGATAGAGACAGAGAAAGAAACAGAGACAGAGACAGAAATTGTAGGGTTCTGTTTGTCTCTTGGTCCCAGGAGAAAATGGCAAGAGGATGTAGAAAATAAAGATGAGACATAGTAGCTGAGGTCAGGTGGTGGACCACGCCTGACTGGCAAAGGACCTCAGAACAACAGTGAGGGTGTTCATTTGTATTTTTACAAAGTTACAAGACACAAGGTTACTAATAACCCACAATGTCCAGGCAAGATATTTTTCTCAAGGCTGACGTAGCTTGGATGCATTTGGCAATGAGGCCTCAGCCTGCCCTCCCACATAGAATCAATTTCCAGCTTCAGCAGCTCCCCACAAAGATAGAAATATGGATATAGATACAGCGTTTGCACCCGTGGAAGATGATCCACAAATGTGTTGGCTGGGATGGACACTGCGGATGCGGATGATGGATCAAGGCCTTCAAATTGCCCCTCCTGTGAGCCAAAGAAAAGGGCTTTGGCAACCAGAAACCTGGGTAGCACTCAGGACCTCTCACTCCCTGAAGCCATGTGACCCTGGACAAGTGAATTCCTTTCTGCAGGTGCAAACTGAGGCAAGCTGCACCTGTGAGGAAGCGTGAAAATGAGATGCTATCATAGATTTCATTCCTGGCACAGAGCGGTGCTAACGTGATTGTTCACACTGGTGTTGGACTGCAGGGTTTGAATTCTGCTTTTGCCCAACCTTTCTCAAAGGGTTACACACAGCCATCAGGATTAAGGCAGCAGTCATGAGGGTTGGGGTATGAGGAAGGGGGTCTACTTACAAGGGACAGAGGGGGATTTCCTGTGAGGCCCCTGGAGCTTAGACTTATTCTCTGAGTTTCTGTTTCTTTACATGTCAAACAAACATAGTTTGATATAATCCTCTAGAATTCAGAGGGGCTTAAAGGTTAAATGAGCCCATGCATAAAAATACCAGCAAAGAGCCTGGCACACAGTAGGTGCTTGGTAGAAGCTGATGGCCAGCCAGGCATATTGATGCACACCTAGCTTATCGTCCCCGCTGCTTGGGAGGCTGAGCCAGGAGGATCGAGAGTTTGAAGTCAACTTGTGCAACTTAGACTTAGTGAAACTCTGTCTCGATATTTAAAAAAAAAAAAAAAGGGGGGGCTGGGGATGTAGTTCAGTGGTAGAGCACTTGCCTAGCAAGGGTGAAGCACTGGGTCTCACCTCTAATTAAAAAAAAAAATTAGAAGCTGCTCTCTGACAAGCTCTAAGCACCTTGAGCCCTCTGTACACGATCTCATTCAAAATGCACAACATTGCCACAAACACCAATCACACCCACTAACTCGAAGCTTCCTCTTCTGAGCCCATTTCACTCATCAAACCCTCTTCCCAAGACCAGAGGCTGATCTGAAGACACAAAGAGGTGATCTGACCGAAAAATAAAAAAGGAATAAAAGGTCGGGGGTTGGGAGGGCGATGCACCCCAAGACTCACCCACCACATTGACCAGGACAGAGGCAGAGCTGGCCAGGCCTGTCAGAGGGTTGAAGGCTGTGCAGCTGCAGACACCCTTGTGCTCCCAGGTCACAGCGCCGATGGCCAGCTGTCCCCCCACATACTCCCCGCTGGGACGTCCACAGCTCCAGCGATACTGTGTGTCTGGATGGCACTCAGTCCGACACCACAAGGTCAAGTTGGAGTCAATCTTCACCTCCACAGTGCTAAGAGCCCTGGCTTCGGAGTCCCTAGTGATGTGCACATGGTCAGGGCCATCTGTGGGCAGAGCCAGAGTCATGCACGCCCCCCACACACCCCTTTTTATCCCCTCTGCTCCCACAGTGCAGGTTTTGCTTTTCCGCTTGTTTGTATGTTTGTTTATTTCTTCTCCATTAGAACAGAGGCAATTCCAGTCTGCAGCAAAAAAACAAAGACTCTTCTCCCCGGTTCCCTTAATTACCCAGGCTGGGAGTGAGTTTGAAATCTTCCTGCCTCAGCTGCTCAGAACTGCCCTCACCTCCCTCAGTGTCTACACAGATCTTGCCTTCTTAGGAAGCCCCGGGCCTCTGCCTAAGGCGGCCACACCTTCCCCATCCGGGTACCCAGTCCCCTGCCACGCCTCACAGTTCTCCACAGCCTTAGATGGTCTCATCCTAAGCTGTCACTTTGGGTCCCTCCTGCCATCTGTTTACAGCCTGTCTGCTCCACTACAGAGCCCCCCAAGGACAGGCAGTAGGCCGTGTACGGTGCCCACATTCACACCAGCACTGGCAGGGGCCAGGTAGCGGCCGGATGAACGACCTGAAGAGAGATGGAGAGGGAGGAGGGGAGCAGACCCAGAGCCCAGCGACTCACAGTTGATGGTCAACTTGAGGGTGTCGCTGCGCACCTGTGCGGCCCTGGTCCAGATCTCACACTCATAGGGGCCTGTGTCGTCCTGCCGGAGGCAAAGGATGACCAGGGTCCTGTTGTCCGCCAACAGCACCAGGCGCTCACTGGGCAGGAGGGGCTCAACCCCCACAAACCAGCCGGTGCTGACCCCCTCGTAAGTGGTCTGGCAGATCAGGGTCACGGAGCCAGTGTTCTTCACGAACTCCAGGCTCAGGGACACCACAGGCTTGGCCAGGCTTGCTGGAGACAGGTGGGGATACAGGGCTGAGCCCCACAGGTTTTCCCAGGGACAGACCTGTGTGTACTGCAGGTGCTGTGTGCTTTGGATAGGACTGTGTGGTGTGTGTGGTGCATGAACGTCTTTTGTGGATGAGTGCATGTTGCGTCATGTCGATGTGAATACGTTGTGGGTTTTGTGTGGATGAAGGGAGTGTGCTGTGTATGTGCTTTGTGTGTTTTATATCTGCTATGTGTGTTTTGAGAATGTGAGGTAAGTAGGTGGTACACATACTTATGTGCACTTTGTGTGTGAGTGCGTTGCACATGTATTTTCTGTACATACATGTATGTTCTGTGATTGTGATATTGTGTATGTAATATGTGTGCATTGCATGTTATCTAATATACTTTGTTCATAACTTGCTGTGTGTGGTATGTGTATCTATTTTGTGTGTGTGTATATTTTTGTGAGTTGTATGTTATACAGATTGAGGTGTTGAATTTATGGCATATAGTATATTTTCTGTATAGCTCTTTCTTTCTTTCTTTCTTTCTTTCTTTCTTTCTTTCTTCTTCTTTTTTTTTTTTGGTCTTTTTGAGGTTGGGCCTCACTATGCAGTGCAGGCTGCCCTTGAGCTCACTTTGTAGCCCAGGTTGGTCTCAAGCTCACAAGGATCCTCCTGCCTCAGCCTTCCGCGTGCTGGGATTACAGACCTGTGCCACCACACCCAGGAGTGCGGGGTTTCTCACATGTCTGTGATATTGCTTGGTGGTGATGCTAGATGTGTGTGAAGTGGCTGTGGTGTGTGTATCTGCTGTGTATCAGCGGCGAGCGTGTGATGAGTATGCATGCTTTAGGTGAGAGCGTTTCATGTGTCTGTGGCATGATTTGTACCGTAGTGCATGTGAGATATGTGCGTCTGTGTTCACTGTGTCAGATGTCTTACATATGTGTTACGAATATGTAAGTGTATCGGGTGTATGTGTTGTGGGTTTCAGCGTACAGTGTGTAAATGTTGTGTGTCCCTGACATGGCAAATACTTTGTCTTGAGTGCTTTTGGGTCTATTGTGTGTATGTTATCTGGGTCTGTGTTGTGTTATGTTCTAACTGTACACATGTACCGCACACATATGGTTATTATTTGTTTGTGTGCGGTTCTGTGTGTGTACAGTGTGGGAGTAGTGTTGTGTTCATGTTTAGAAGCTTGACAGTCAGCTCGCTGGCTCCCAGGGCATCAGCCTGTGGGCACCGCAGTGAGCCTGCAGTCTTGCAGAGGATGTGCCAAGCCAAGCGCTGGGTCATCCTCAAGATCAGTGCCCGCTTAGCCACCAGCAGAATAGGAAACCTTGCTCCTCCAGGTCCTCCTCAGATGCTGGGCTGTTGGTGTAGCTCAGCAGCTTTTTGTATTTTTCAGAGTCCCAGCCCCCCCTTCAAGAATCTGATGTCAACCCCTGATGCTTTCTCTAAAACAGAGCCCAAACAGTTTGTGTGCAACATGGACACCTGTCCAGGGCTCATGGAATGTCCAGAAGCCCCAGATGAAGCTTCTGATCCTTTTAGTCATAACAGCCTCCAATTCTCAGGAGAAGCAGGAAAGGAAACTCGAAGGAAGACTCACCAAGGACTCGGACTTTAAGGGCGCCCAGCCGGGACCGGCCAGTGGCACTGTTGGACACCAGGCACCTGTAGGTGCCCTCATCGCTCCTGGACACTGCAGGGATGGTAAATGTTCTCGTGGTGGGAGGCAGGATGGGGTCACTGGGGAGACACCAGGAATAGGCGTCTCCACCTGGAGTGTCACCATGGAGCCCTCCGTCACCTCAGCTACCTCCCCGATGGGGACACCCGACTCCACATTGATCTTAACAGGGTCAGGACCATCTGCGAAGACAAGAACAATCACAGTGGCAGTGACAGTAGCATCAGTGTCAGCCCTTTTAAGAGGAATTCGGGAGTTAGTAAACACTATTCCCTCCTCCCCGCTCAAGTCCCAGGTCAGGTGCAAAGGAGGCTACATGTTAGCTCTGCTCCTAACAGTGGAGGCCACATCTGAGGCATGTCAGCTCTTTGCTCGCCCCACCCAGGCAGAAATGTGGATCGAAAACATCTGAGGTTTGGGCTATGAGGTTTAGACCCATTGATTGGATGTTTCCAGTACAATCAGAGCAGAGATGTCAAATAATTACTCAAAGGCAAGCAAGTCTGGGTTTAAATGAGATTCACAGCTGTAAGCCTGAACAAGGCACCAACGAGGTGGTTTGGGAGAATGGGAGGAGACTCACAGTTCACCCCCAGGAGGGTGATGTCACTGCTTTGGACCTCTGCGGCACTCCGGGCCTCACACTGGTAAGACCCTGCGTCCTCCCACTGGACGGTGAGGATGGTGAGCCTCCTGCCTTCTGCAGACAGCTGCATGCGACATCGAACACAAGGGGGACATTGTTGAAGACCCAGTAGATGAAGATGTTGATAGCTGGGGTGCTGCAGTGGAAAGTCACCATTCCTCTGTGCTCTGTGACAATGCCCTGGCTGGCTGAAATGGGGGGCTTGACCAGCAGGGATGCAAAAGGAGAAAGCAAGAGAGAGAAACAGAAGCAGAGACATGGATCATGGAAGATCAGCAAGACGTAGTCAGAAAGGGATCTAGAGAGACAGGGAGACACTGGGATGGCAGGAAAGTGCTCTGGAGCCAGAATTCCTGGACTCACAGGCTGGACCTTCTGCTCACTCTAGGTGATCTTGGGAAATGTACCTCCCCTCTCAAGGCCCCTGTGCAAATAAAGCAGAGGGCTTAAGCCATGAGAATGGATCCATGAATGTCACCTTCAAAGAGGGTCAAACTCAGCACAACGACGTCAGCCAGGGTCCCCTGCCCACGGGGCAGCCATCCCGCCCTCCCTCCCACTGCCATGGCAGCTCCAGACTGTCCCTTTGCTGCTCTCCCCAGGAAAATGGACCAGACCACCCACTGTCAGGCCTTGGCTGGGCCAATCAGGTTCATCCTCTTGGGACTCGGGGTGTGGAACCCAGATAGATGGTACACCTCAGGGAGGCAGACATCAGAATGACAGGCAGGTTCTCCGTACCCACCCTCCGAATCTTCCACAAGTCTGGAGTGCTCAGGGGCCCCAAACACAGCAAGCATCCTCACTTTGGGTGTTAGGTGACCTGACCTCCACAGCAAGCTGGGCTGCAGCTGGAAGCTTCCAGAAGGTCAAAAGTGAAGCTGGAAGGAGAGAGAGGTGGTGTTCAGGGAGCGGCAGGCAAGCTGGGGTGAATTAGGACGGACAGTTACGGTTTCCAGAAGTGGAGAGAGGACGGAGGGTACAGGTGCAGCAGTCCATCCTTAAGACGTGTCCTGTCCAGTACTTATGGCCATGTGACCTGGGATGGGTCTTTATTCCTCCTGAGTCTCAATTCCTTCAGCCATAAAGTGGGCCTGAGACCACCTGTGTCCTAAGGTTGTTGGATGGGTCATAAATACTGGCAAGCTCCACCTGGCAGAGGTCAGAGGGTACTCCTCAGGCATTTTTCCCTCGACTGGGCATGCATGGCAGTTCTCCCCAGCCCGCATCAAAGAAAACAGGTGGTCAGAGAGGCCAAGACCACATAACATGGCAGGAGCTGAATTGGACCCTGGCCTTCCTGCCCTAAAAACTACCCTCTCCTGCAAACACAGTGTAACTCCTCCTATCAACTCAGGTATGGGCACAGAGCCAAACCTGGTAAACAGGAACTGCCCGTGGGAGAGATTAGCCTTACTTCCTCAGATTTACTGTCAGGGTATTTGCTGTGCATGTGATGGAAAGGAAAGGGGAAGAAGGGACAGTTCCCACTTTCCTATGTGGTCATAGAGGCTGGATGTTCTGCACAGTCATAGAGGCTGGATGTGGGCGTTGGGGACGAAACCCCAGCAGCCACACTTATGTGCAGCTGAGCTGGTCACCCCTTAGCTCTCCATGACCCCATCTGGAGAAGCCACCACACCCCTCTCTACCTTCAAAAAGACTCCCATTTGGGCCAAGCCTGCTCCTATCTCCTGCCACTTGGTGGTGCAGGGCAGTAGCTCCCTGGAGCGAACATGGACCTTCCTGCTTACTGGCCCATGGTCCTGGGCAAGAACTTTCTCTCTGTGAGCCTCCATGTCTCCAACTGCGAATGGGGATGACAGGAGAGCTTAGCTCACTGGCTGGTTGTGAGGAATGACTCACACATCAGATCTGACATCTTAAAAGGCCTCAAAGTCAGGGTTCAATCAGGGTGCTGACCATGGTGGTGGTGTCTGTATTTCTCCATTGTCATTGGTGTTCAGGGCCACCATTTAAGCTTATGGCAACAGTCTGTGTTTGGTCCCCAGCTTTGTCACCTCTTTGGGCATCAGGGGCTCACTATGCAGTTCAGGCTGGCCTTGAACTCACAAAGATGTTCCTGCCTCAGTCTCCTGAGTACTGGGAGTACAGGTGTGCACCACCATGCCCACTCTCTCATCCTGCCTTTTCTTCTGGTACAGTAGAGACTTTACTTGTCACTCTTTTTCAGGATCTCTCTTTCTATCTCTGCCTCTGCTCTTCTCTGTCTCTCTGTCTCTCTGTCTCTCTGTCTCTGTTTCTCTCTCTCTCTCTCTCTCTCTCTCTCTCTCTCTCTGCCTCTCACTTTCTCTCTCCCCTATTTGTATCTCTTTTGCATGTATCTTTAGTTCTGTCTTTCTTTTTCTGCCTTTCTGTACACACACACACACACACACACACACACACACACACATGAACACACACGACTCACGAGTGAAGCTGCAGCGCCCTCCACTCTTGCACCATCAGCAGGAAGTAGAACCTCACCTGTCGGCCAGCAGCTCCACAAGTTAGCCAAGCCCATGGGTCGAGGCGCTGCCCACAGCGTGCCAGGCTGTCCAGCTCCCAGACTCCCCAGGTAGCCACGGTCTCCACCCCAGCTGTAGCCCTGCCACCTCCCGTCTCTTCCCTCCCACCCTTCAACAAACGCACTCGCTAGCTACGGTGCCGGCTGGCAGTGGCTTCCAGTGGGACGGGGCAGCATCAGGGGAGGGACTTTGGCCTCACCTCTGCACTCCACCCCTGGGTCTTACTTTCCCTTTCAAGCCAGCACCGAGAGAGGATATTCCAAGATCCCTGAGAACCAGGAACTAATACTCAGATGCCAGCAGCAATGCTGAGAACAAAACAATAACGGCCAGTGACCCAGGACCAGGCTGGGTGCCAAGCTCACCCCAAGCAGCCTGTAAATATGAAGCGAGATCAGAGCCGGCCGGCTCTGGATCCGGGTGACAAGCAAAGGTGCTGGAGTCAGGCAAGAGGCGGACCCAGCCCGGCGCACAGGAGGCCTGGAGCGCCCCCTGGAGGCGGGAACCTCTGAGCCAAGAGAACACAGCAAAAACTCAACCTCCAGCACATCCTGGGTCCGACCTTCAGACTCTTCCTCCAGGAGCAGCCCCTCCTCCTCCCAGGACTGGAGCAGCAGCCGCCTCATCGTCCTCCTCCTCTGCGCAGATTTCCAGGGCTCCTGTGTCCCTCAGAAGAAAAGCCTGGTCCCACGGTGGCCTCACGCGACTCCACCCCAACACCCTTTGCCCTCACCGCCCAGCCTCCCCCAGCCCCTCCACGTCGGCCCCACCGTTCTCCCGCGGGTTTGCACACACTTGGGACGCGGTTCTGCCTCGGGGCCTTGGCACCTGCTTTTCTATCTGCTCCAAGGTGTCTGTTGGAGCTCCTCAGAGCACCCTGGGACAAGGGCGCTCGCGGGGTCTGCGTCTTGGGTGTATCTCTTTCTCCAAGGCATCATCAGCCATTGTGCTTTCTGCTGCCCAGTATTTGTCTTGACTACTTTCCACAGACAGGAGCTCCGTGAGGGCCAGGGTGCCTGTTGGTTTAATTTTGATGTCCCACTGGCTGCCCAAAGCCTAGACCAGTCCCTGGCACACCATAGGCACAAAAATTCTTTGAATGAAGACATGCCAACCCACACTGCACAGGTTACTGAATTCAAATTAACTGAGGGTTTTCCTCCTCACAGCGCACAGGCAGAAACATAAGCTCAAGGGTGTGAGGTTGCTTCCCAACTGTGTGGCTCAAAGGGGAAGAAACAGGATTTAACCAGGGCCAGGGCCAAAGCCCCCCTTCTCACCCACTCCACGTGTTCTGAAGGCCCTTGCAGTCGCTGAGGACCTCCGCAACCCCCAGCCCAAGAGATGGAATCACACAGGGGGGCAAATAATTTAGGGCAGTTGAAAGTCCTTCCAGAATGTACAGTGTGGTTCAAGCCCAGCCAGCTATCTCTGAGATCCCCAAGTCCCCCAACCGCCTCCAACAACTCTGCAGAGGTCACCGATTGCTAACAATCATGGCATTGGGTGCCTTTGGTGGTCCTGGATGTGTGGACCTGGATGAAGCTGCAGATCTTCCCTGGAAAAACACTGGCACACGTGACTTACCCTACCATGCCAGCCACCCTTTCCAAAAAAAATCCATACCCAGATGCATCATTAAACTAGGAAACCAGGAACAATGAAAACCATCTGGGTGGGTACGGTGGTACTCACCTGTAACCCCAGCACTCAGGAAACTGAGGCACGAGAGTCACCATGAGGCTGCATAGTGAAGCCCTGTCTCAAAAACAATAGCAAGGGCCAGTGAGATAGCTCAGCAGACTAAGCCCTTGCTGAAGTAAGCAGGGGCCAGGATTCGATCCCTGGTACTGCATGCTGTGCAGGTCCCACCTCCAGGCGTGCTGAGCCGGTGATGGAGTCCAGGCCTGGTGGTGCAAGCCTGTAATCACAGCACTAGGGAGCCTGAAAACAGGAGGATCACTATGAGTCCAAGCTGCATAGTGAGGCTCTGTACACACACACACACACACACACACACACACACACACACTAGCAAAGTCTTAAAAACATATTGAAGAAAACATTTTTTTAAAGTCAGAATCTCACTATGCAGTTCAGGCTGGCCTTGAATTCACAACCTACTCAGTCTGGCCTCGAGTTTGCAGTGATCCTCCTGCCTCAGCCTCCCAATGCTGGGATTTCTTTTGAATGTGCAGAAAGATAAAAACCGTGGGCCCACACTTCTGAAACTATTCTTTAGTAATAAAAGTAAAATACAGTGGAAATTGTGGGCAGTGTGATTTAACCTTGAATCTTTCTTAAATTTCCCATGTGCGCAATGCCTATGGCTTGGCCTGTATGACACTGTCCAATGGTACATTTCAGAAATGGTCAATATCCATCTCCATTGCGTACCAAAAGGAGGGTGCAATTCCACAGTATCCCAATAGGTGGCGCCGCTACCTAGCAAATAAGAGCTCTTCTCTACGTAGTTACCCTCCAACAGCAACTACAGGGAAGTGAAAACAGCGTTGGACTTTACTGCAATCTGGAAAAAGAAAAAAGAAAAACTCACCTGGAATATTTTAGTTTACAAAGAAAACTTCACAAGGAAGTGACAGGATAATCTCACTTGGAAAGTCCCATTTTTTTCCCCCTTTTGCCTGGATGATTTAATTCAAATACCAGGGAACCCCAATCACTGAGGGGAAAAAAATGTTTTTATATAAATTCACTTTGGGAAGTTCATTCCTGGGGAATTTGCTCTTAAAGACGCCTCGGGATCGCCAGGCATCCACGTGAGTTTTGCTGAGTAAATTACTGGAAATTAAACAAGTATTGGCGGCAGCGCCGGAGCCCCACCTCCTTTCTCTGCGGAACCACCATGGCGGCAGGGACCCTGTACACGTACCCTGAAAACTGGAGGGCCTTCAAGGCTCTCATCGCTGCTCAGTACAGCGGGTCTCAGATTCGCGTGCTCTCTGCACCACCCCACTTCCACTTTGGCCAAACCAACCGCACCCCTGAATTTCTCCGCAAATTTCCTGCTGGCAAGGTTCCAGCATTTGAGGGTGATGATGGATTCTGCGTGTTTGAGAGCAATGCCATTGCTTACTATGTGAGCAACGAGGAGCTTCGGGGAAGAACTCCAGAGGCTGCCGCACAGGTAGTGCAGTGGGTGAGCTTTGCTGACAGTGACATCGTGCCTCCCGCTAGCACTTGGGTGTTTCCCACCCTGGGCATCATGCACCACAACAAGCAGGCTACGGAAAATGCAAAGGAGGAGGTGAAGCGAGTGCTGGGGCTGCTGGATGCCCACTTGAAGACCAGGACCTTTCTGGTGGGCGAGAGAGTGACACTGGCCGACATTACTGTTGTCTGCACTCTGCTGTGGCTCTACAAACAGGTCTTGGAGCCGTCCTTCCGCCAGGCCTTTCCCAACACCAACCGCTGGTTCCTCACCTGCGTTAACCAGCCCCAGTTCCGCGCGGTCCTCGGGGAGGTGAGGCTTTGTGAGAAGATGGCCCAGTTTGACGCTAAGAAATTCGCGGAGAGCCAGCCCAAGAAGGATACCCCACGGAAAGAGAAGGGCTCTCGGGAGGACAAGCAGAAGCCCCAGGCCGAGCGCAAAGAGGAGAAGAAGGCAGCTGCCCCGGCTCCTGAAGAAGAGCTGGACGAGTGTGAGCAGGCGCTGGCTGCCGAGCCCAAGGCCAAGGACCCCTTCGCACAGCTGCCCAAGAGCACCTTCGTGTTGGACGAGTTTAAGCGCAAGTACTCCAACGAGGACACCCTGTCTGTGGCGCTGCCCTACTTCTGGGAGCACTTTGACAAGGATGGCTGGTCCCTGTGGTTCGCTGAGTACCGCTTCCCCGAGGAGCTCACCCAGACCTTCATGAGCTGCAACCTGATCACTGGAATGTTCCAGCGGCTGGACAAACCGCGGAAGAACGCCTTTGCCAGTGTCATCCTCTTTGGCACCAACAACAGCAGCTCCATCTCCGGGGTCTGGGTCTTCCGAGGCCAGGAGCTGGCCTTTCCGCTGAGTCCAGACTGGCAGGTGGACTACGAGTCGTACACGTGGCGGAAGCTGGACCCTGGCAGTGAGGAGACACAGACGCTTGTTCGAGAGTACTTTTCCTGGGATGGGGCTTTCCAGCATGTGGGCAAAACCTTCAATCAGGGCAAGATCTTCAAGTGACCATCACCCCTTGGGGAGGTGGGCTCATTAAAGGAAACTGAACGTTG
>NW_004524773.1:2523651-2528328 GCF_000260255.1 Octodon degus | reverse complement strand
CACCACATGCCAGCCAGCCCCGCCCCCTGGTGGGCTGAGCGGGATACACACACACACACACACACACACACACACACACACACAAAATAAATTTTAAAAAATAAATAAATAAACACGTATTGCAATACCTTTACAGAAAGTTACAGGAAATAGCTAGTCCTACTTCCCAATGTCTGGGCCCGTATGTGATTCTCCCCCTTTGGGTGTAGGTTGTGTCAAATGACTCACTTTTTTGTTTATTATTTTTGGTGGAGGGCCTTGAAGGTTTTGTTGTCTGTTTTAGGTTTGTTTTTTTGAGACAGGCTCCCACTGCGTAGCCCAGGCTGGCCTTGAACCTACAGCGATCCTCCTACCCCAGCCTCCCAAGCGCTGGGATGGCAGCGCGCGCCACAACACCCAGTTCCAAAGGACTTCCTCCTGATGAATAAAATACAGCAGAAAATGGTAAGTGCTCCTTCTGAGATGAGGTTGCAAGAATCATTGCTCCCTGTCAGCCCTCTCTCCCACTCTCTCTTGAGTCCCTTTCGCTGGTGGTAGCTCCCAGCCAACACCAGGCACCTTCAGAGTGACTGGGAGCCGGGGCGCCCTGCCCCCCCCACCGCACACTGAGCGTGCGGACGACCCTGCAGCCCCTTCACGTCCTCCCAAGGGAAGTTGCACGACTAGGCTAAGCCCAGACTCTTGGCCCAGAGAAACTATCAGACCAAGCAACCGTTCTATGGTCTTACATCACTAAGCTTTGGAGTCGTTTATGATGGAGACTATAATACAGGTAGCTCGTGGGGCCCCTGGGGAAGGTGGAGAAGTTGAGTAGACCTGGAACCAGAACCCAGCTGAGATTGCAGCACCGGCTTAGAAACATAATCTCTCGTCCATAGCACATTCCCACCCCACCCCCCGTGCACCTTCCCCCCCCCAAATGGCCAATGCTATATTTCATTTGCGTTTTTATAAATTATCTCCAACCACGGTCCTCCTTTTATGGAAAGGGACCGAGAAGGGATGTCGTCATCCGTCATGGACCTTGAGATGTGTGGGATTTTGGAGGAGGACGTGTAAACAGACAGACCGGAGAGGTGAACCGTGTGGCCCATCCGGGCACAAAACCGAGCAGCCACAGGGCTCCAGCAGCAACATCCGCGCTGGCAGAGCCACTTACATGCCCCACCGGGAGGAGCAGGGAGGGCAGATGGGGCCTGTCCCCAGGCCCACTGTGCGGGAGCCACCCAGCACCAGACCTGCAAAGATGCGCCGACTCTCTCCATTTTGCCCGCAGGTTTTCCCTCTTCATACCAGGCTCAAGGAGAGAATGGGAAGTCCTGGGGTGCGTGCTAGCCACAGGGCCAGCACTGTGCTGATGGCAACTGCTTCTCAGTTCAGAGTTTGACTTAGGACTTCTTGACCTTCTTCTTCTTCCTTTTTTTTTTTTTTTTGTTGTTGTTGTTGTTGTTGTTGTTTGTTTTTTGCAGAACCAGGGATTAAACTCAGGCCCTTGTGCTTGCCAGGCAAGCGCTTATTCTACTGAGCTATCTCCCTGGCTCCTCCTCCTCCTCTTCTCTTTTTCCTCCTCCTCCTCCTTCTCCTCCTCATGCTCCTCATCCTTCTCCTCTTCCTCTTTCTCCTTCTCCTTGTCTTTTTTGAGGCAGGGTCTCACGGTACAGCTCAGGCTGGCCTTGAGCTCACTTTGTAGCCCAGGCTGGTCTCAAACTCCCAGCGATCCTCCTGCCTCAGCCAGCCTCCTGAGTGCTGGGATTACAGGTATGCGCCACCACGCCTGGCTTCAACTTCTGATGGTGTGAAAGCAATATTCACTTAGTAGAAACCAGACTTTGAGTTACAATTCTTCTCTTTTCTGAAGCTCACGTTACGTGACAGGCAGTCAGTCACACCACCGGGAAGGGCAGCTACGCTTCTAGGCGGCATGGTCCACAGGATGAAACAGCAGGGTGTTAGTAAAGGGACACAGAGGAGGAAGCAGCAAAGCAGCCCTGGGAGAGCACGTTTAGGAGAGCCAGAGAAGTGATGACCAGGAAAGAAAGAGAAGGCTGGGAAGATTTGGGGGTGCTTAGGATGGTGCTGAAGAACCGGGGCGTCAGTCAGGCTCACCCAGTTCAGAGCTATTAACTGAGCACCTACTACATGCCACCTGCTGTTCGGGGTGTTGGGGGCTGTCCCTGGCCCAGGAGCTGACACAGAGTGGGGAGACAGCCAGCAAGTGAGACCCATGAGCAGGTTATCAGCAGCCAGGGCTGGAACAGAGAAGGAGGCGGGCCGGGGCCAAGACACAGGGGATGGGCAGCAGAGCTGGGGAGAGGCTCTGTGAGGAGGAGGTGCTGAGCAGACCTGAGGGAGGGGTGAAGGCAGTGACTGCCCAAAGGCCTCCGCCAGAGAAGAGGCAAGTGAGGACCTCAGGATTAATAGATTTCCTGTGGCCACACGGGACCAGGTCCACAGGGGACCCAGAGCAGGCAACTGCGATGACCCAAACTGGAGGTGAAGCGCTTGCTCAAAGATGCTCCCGTTTTCAGGCAGGGCAAACAAAACTGCGGGGAATGCGTGCAGCGGAAAGCCATGAGCCGCTGGGAATGCGACGAAGCAGATGCATCTCAAAACACTCATGCTGACAGAGCTGGGGAGATAGCTTGGTGGTCTAAGTGCCTGCCTTGCAAACGCAAGGTCCTGAGTTTGAGCCCTGGTACTGCGTGCCCTGCCACCCTGAAACCTGGTGTGTGGTGCACGCCTGTGATCTTAGCACGGGGGAGGCTGAGATAGGAGGATCACTTTGGGTCCGAGCTGTGTAGTGAGACGCTGTATCAACAAAATAAATTTTTTAATTTAAAAAATAATAATTGTCTTGAGCAAAAAAAGCAAACACAGGAGGACATGTGTGTAACCCCATTTGTATAAGAGACAGTCTTGCCTTTATTACAGAAATGGTAATCTGGCCTGGTAATCTTCGTGTGTGTGTGTGTGTGTGTGTGTGTGTGTGTGTGTGTGTGTGTATTTAGTACAGGGTCTCATTACACAGATCATACTCGTAGTGATCCTCCTGTTTTCAGCCCCCCAAGCGCTGGGATTACAGACGCACACCATGCAGGGCCGGCACCACACGCCAGGAATCGAACCCTGGTCCCTGCACCTGCGTAAGCAAGCGCTTTAGTCTGCTGA
Source organism: Octodon degus (assembly GCF_000260255.1). NCBI lineage: Eukaryota > Metazoa > Chordata > Mammalia > Rodentia > Octodontidae > Octodon > Octodon degus. The sequence continues at coordinate 2,525,160 of NW_004524773.1, read as the reverse complement.
ACTATCTGGCCGGCCCGAATAGGCATTCATTCTGACAGTCTGTATTCACAATTTCTGCAGGTCCTTGTGTGCCGCTGAGAAGTTCTAAAGATGTTATGGAGCTATATCGCTCCTGGCATTTGGACTCCCTCAATGATGGGATTTCTCCCAAATGGTAACTCACATAGGCTTAGAGGCAAGGGAGCCTAAACATATTGCTTAATATGTAGCAGAACTAGTGTCACAGACAAATGAATTTCCTTTTATACACACTGGATTAGATTTGCTGTCATTAGTCCGTGTTATATCTGACTTGGAAACAGTGTAACTACTCACAGCTCCCTGCCAAAACTGAGCTATTCTGTTAGCTTGATTTGTTTTACATCTTCCTAGTAATCTTTGTAACTACCCTCCTTCCTGTTCTGAGATTTATGATGCGGACTACTGCCCATACTACAGATCAGATGAACTAGGTAGCAGATTCCAGATAAACCAAGCCCAAGAACTACTTTTTCTGTCTCTGTTACGGCTCAAGCTTGGTTAAAAAGGGTCTGTAGTCTTCCCCTCCAACACGTGCAAGGACATGTGCAGCATGGATGAACCTTGCGAGGACTATAGCTTGGTTCAACACCTGCCCGGCAACAGCAAGGTCCTAAATTCAATTTCTGGTACCAGGAAAAAAACAAAACAAAAACACATAAGCCACTGAGCTATGCACCTAAAGCGGCGAAGATGGTAAATTTTATATTATGTGTATTTTACCGTAATGAGAAATAGGATTAAATTTTATTTATTAAATTCTATTTGGTTTTATTATTTTTAAATACATTTTTAAACATACACAGCTTATTATGTGTTGCTTATACCTCCAAATGCTGTTAAAAAGCAAACAAAAATTAACAAGTGGTCAGATTAGGGGCATATTCTGGAGGTAAAGCTGATTAGTTGGGTGTGAAAGAAAGGAGTTGGGGATGACGCTGGGGCCTAGGAAGAGTCGAGGGTGACTGGATGAGTGACAGATAGGACACTGTGACTGCTTCCTTCGCCCAGCAGGTCTGTTACCAGTTCGGGGGTCCTGAAGAGCCTTCCCAGGAATTTTTTCCAGGTTCTTGGTGTCCTGAACAAAGAAATGGGCAAGAACACAAAAAAAGGTAGTAAAAGAAAATAAAAATAAAACAAAACAACAACAAAAAGGTAGTGAGGATTTGCATTTATTAAAGATGAGAAAAGAAATACACTCTGCGGAGTGAAGGCAGGCCACTGAGAAAGTCCACAACAGCCACAACGTTAACGGTGGGGGTGAGGTGGAGGTCTTTTGTATCTCCCGCTTCCTCCATCTGACGTCAGCCCTAGGCTGTCCTATCCAAACCCTGTTTGATTTTATACCAGATATAAATGAAAAATTGAAGATAGCTCTTGCTGATTGGTCCCAGGTGCAGAGCTTGGGAACTGAGTCGCATGCAAATTGTCTGGATCTCCGAGATTTACAGGCCACGCCCACTGGCTCACCCCACCCCCACCCCCCACCCC
>NW_004524773.1:2497714-2523551 GCF_000260255.1 Octodon degus | reverse complement strand
GGGCCTGCACATGGCAACGTTTAGGAGACAGTTGGAAGAGACTGCTCTGGGTCTCAGCAAAGAAATGGAAACAACAACAACCCAAAAAAAAAAAAAAAAATCTGGGAGCAAAGGAGCGGGGGTTGTTCAATTAGCTCTGAAAAAATTTAGAAGCTGTTATGTGTAATGTTTGCCATTTTTTGTAGTGTAAACCACCATGGCCAATTTCCAGCTACCAAGGGATTCACAGCTGCCTGGCGCTCAGGGATAGTTAACTTCCCAACCAAGCTGGGATGAGGGGCTCTAGTAGCCCCTGGAGGTAAAGGAAGTGGCAATAATCCTGCTTTTGGGAGCCAGGGATATAGCTCAGTGGCACCGCACGTGCCTGGCAAGTGCAAGGTCATGAGTTCGATTCCCAGTACCAATAACAATACTTCTGCTTTTGAATATCTGGTTAACACCTACTGTGCTTCAAGTATCTGCTTTCATCCCATCAACACAACAGAGGTGAAAATAGAGACTCAGAGTGGCACTTCCTCACGGCCACAGCCACCACTGTAGAGCGCTGGCCGCCTGCGCAGGCCTCAGGCTGCTCTTCCAAGAGTGCAGATATAACCAATCTGTCCTGAAGGGAAAGAAACACCTTTTCTTTCTTTTTAACTTTAAATAATTTAATGGAATAACACAATCTTTGAAAGGAAACACCTTTTCAATAGCTCTCCCTCCTTCCCTTTGCAAATTTCTTATGTGGTCCTTTAACTGTTTCTCTCGTGTTCTAATTTCTCTCTGTGTCCTCATCTCTAAGGGAAGCCTCTGGAGCGGCCTTCTTCCCCACAGCTCATGGGCACGAACTCACCCGTCTGGAAAAGAGACCAGAGATCAAGGTCCAGTTTCCTTTTATTTCTGTGGGGCAGGCAGGGAGCCAAAAACAGCCATTAAATGGAGCAACACATTCTACAGGCGGCCCCTGCCCAGTGCAGGAATCTCCTCGTCCATTACCCCACGTGTCCTCTTCCTCACATAGGTGTGATGAGTTAATGTAAAAAAAACTAACTGTAAAAAAATTACTCTGCTCAACTTCCTGTGACCCTGCTTCCTTGTAAGACCACAGGGAGGCTTAGTAGACCATTGATAAATCATCAATAGACTGAGAGGTCCCAGAATAGGCCTAGAAAATAAAAGTAAAGGTCGAAATGTTTCTAACTATACAAAATAAAGTATTGCCAACCAACCAGAAAGTGTCACTGTGGTATTCAAGACCACAGCAACATAGATGTGTGTTAAACAGAAACTGAACAATGCTCCAGAAAGAAAGGATGTTGAGTAATGGTCACGCTGTCCCTAAAGGTGCTGTTCTGTCTGTGTAGATGACTGATTCATTTGCCAAACTGGATGTGGTTTTCTTCTTTAAAAAGCTCCTTGGTCCCAAGGTACACCATCCATCAGTCTTCTCCTACATGAGAACTGATAGCCCTGCGCTCAGTAATTAAAGGCTCTTAATTAAATTCCAATTTGGCCTATCTAGTTCCTATGCTGAGTGACCCATAACAGTAAGGAAAGAGATCTGCAGGTAGGAATAGAAAAGGGCCTCATTAGGCTTTATTTAAAAAATTAATAGAAAATCTTACTAAAAGCCATTTTGCCTCTGTAGTTAGATTCGCTAGCTAACCCCAGCTACAGGAGTGAAGGGCATAAGGCCTGGCAAGCACAAGGCCTGCATTCGATCCCCAGTCCAGAGAAAAGAAGTTAACTCTACTAGAGGAATTCCTTTAAGAGCAGTTAAAAGGACAGAGGCAGAGAGACAGAGAGAAAGAGACACCAGGTCTAGAAAGGTACCAGACAGTAAAATTAGTATAAGAATTTTTTTTTTTTTGGGGGGGGGGGGACCAGGGATCGAACTCAGGTCTCTGTGCTTGCCAGGCAAGCACTTATTCCATTGAACTATTTTCCCAGCCCCTAGTATAAGAATTTACAGCCAACTAAGAATTGCTCTCCAGTGTGGAGATTAACCAGAGGAAGGGCAGATAGGCAGAGCCCAGAGGAAGACAGAAGCATGGAGACACGATAACCACCCCCCTACCTCTAATAAAATCCAAAGGTGGGTCGGCGAGGTAGCTCAGGAGACTAAGTGCCTGCTTAGGCAAGCGCAGGGACCAGGTTTCGATCCCTGTTCCTGCATCCCCGTAGGCCCCATCCCCACAGCACACTGAGCCAGCAACCCAGTCCCGGCACTGCAGCGCATGCCTGCAATCTCAGCTCTGGGGAGGCTGCAAACAGGAGGATCACTACAAGTCTGAGCTGCATAGTGAGAAGCTGTGCCAAATACATAAATGAAAAAAAAAAAAAAATCGAGAGGAAGCCAGTGGCAGCTACCTAACTTAAATGCAAATTCTCATTTAGTATATAAAAATAAACATACCCGTATTTTCACCCTAAGGTCACTCTGTCACTGCACTAGATACACACACGTCCCTTTCCTTAATCACTGCCTGCAAGCTGCCTTTTCCAGAAGGCTTCTCCTAACCAACCTGTAAATCCCAGAGACAAGGTCCGACAAGGACAAAAGAAGAGAGGCTAACACAGTCCACTGAAAGGAATGTGCACACAGGCAGTGGTGGCCCCAGGCAGGGTCTTACAACCTAGGACCCATCCAAAGACAGCCCGGGAACCAATCAGACTGTGACAAATTCCAGGAATCCAGTGGGAAGAAAGGCTCTACTCCTAATAAAAGAAACCAAGGACAAAGGCTCATCAGCATCCATCTTTTCCCAGCCAATACCCCACGCTCTCTCAGGGCAATTTGCTCCTGTCTACTTGGTTCCTCCACAAATGAAGCATCTTTTTGTCTTAAACGCCATCCTTATAATTCATCACTGGTGCTGGGTGTTCAGTGCAGGTTAGCTGTTCATCCTGCCCTAACAGTCACAATAAAAACCTGAGCCTGGGCCAGGGAGATAGCTCAGTAGAGTAAGTGCCTGCCTGGCAAGCACAGGATCCTGAGTTCAATCCCCAGTACCTAAAAAAAAAAAAAACCTGAGCCTGGGGGGCAGGAGGGGGAAGCGAGATTTGGAGCAACAAAGAGACCTCTCTGCCTCCCCCAGAGCTCATGCTAAGTAAGCCTTTTACTTTCTTTTTCTTTTTTTCCCCCCTAGGTCTTGTTCTTTTGATTTTTTTCCATAAGTTTATTAAGAAATAAATAGCAATGAGACAGTTTCAAATCAAATTGATAGGACAGTTCCAATAATTAACACATTGCATACTGCCTTCCTAGTGGTTATTTGTTGCACAAGATGCAGACATGACATCCTATTTACAAACACTATTAGGACAAATCCCTCTATTCATTGAATTAAGAGAATGTAGCTATATATCTATCCTAACCATTTTGAATACACAGATACAAAATGGTCATTCATCTGTATCCCTCCTTTTTTTTTGTTGTTGTTTAGTTCTGTCATTTAAATATTTTAGGTGTGTGAACTCAGCAAAATATTCCAAAATAGTCCAGTAGTACATAGTAGGATTGGATCTTCTGTTTGACTGGCAATGTCAGAAGTTGTTAACCTGAGTCCCCTGCAGCTCAACATAACAGCATGGCTTTACTTCTTATACTTCATTTTTATACTTTTTTGCTGGGTGGTTAAGACCAAGATAAAGCAAGACCTATGTAACAAGAACTGCAGCTTTTGGATCTGATAAGGTCAGTCAAATCCCCTCAGGATTTATCCTGAGATCCTGTACCTCAGATTGTAGATCCTTTGTCAGTATCAGCCATGTGGATGATTCACGGCCATTGCTTGGCCAATGTGCTCTCTGTGAAAACCTGAGAGAATGTTTTCTCTCCATGTGATTCTCCTTAGGCACACTCTACATCATCGATCACTTTCCTCTTTGGCCCCATAATCTCCTTGATCAGAAAATTTGGGACACAACTGAGTTACATGACATTACAGTACAAGTTCTCGTATATCCTGAGTCTTAACTGACCTGGGAAGGCTACGGCCAAAATGTTGGCTTTCCTTGTAGCCCTCCTTTTTCTCTAATTTTTGGTCTGCAAACTTAGTTTGTTAACCCTCCAGAAGAGAAGCTTATTGTTATTACCATACAACCTAGGCTGTTGAGCTTAACCTCACTATCTGTCTGAATATCAAACATCTTAGGTACGACATGGAACAGATATTTTTCATCAAGTATTGATATGTTAAACTTTTAAGTCCCTACAGAATATGATGAAAAAATTTAAAAAGTTAAAATATATTTTAAAAATAGGAATAAAGAATTATATATATTTACACATAAGTCCAGAAATCTAACCATATACAACATTGTTGCAGGACAGTCCCACAACACTTCTTTTCCTGTCTCTTGCCTTCATTCACCACCCCCTTCCTTTTTAAACAATCATCTACCCAAGAGACAGCACGGCAACAACTGGCATGTCATGACAAGCAGCATGTATTCAGAAGACCTGAATGACAGGCATTCCAAGCATGAACCTACTATTACAAATTGCCATCTTCAGTGCAGTTGCTTAGTTCACAGGTATCAGTATATATAGTTAGTCAGGGTGTGAATCCTTCCAATTAACTGCTAGATTCAAAAATCTTCTGAAGATTCTCAGGATCATTGCCTTGTATATCTTGTACATGTAACTGTATGACTTGCCCCTGTCATGTTTCCTAGCTCTTCTCCTTGCTGTCTCTTCATTGTCTAGTCCTCAAGTTTAAAAGGAAAGCAAGCCTTTTATTTTCACCAAAATTCTGTCTCCAGTTTTGGGGGAGTGGAAGGCAGCTCTCATATAGACAGTACAAGTAGGGGCTGTGAGATTGCAGGGCTCCAGTCAGACCTGACTCTCCCAGCCCCCGACCTGATTGTCAGCAGAAGCACTGCCCTCAGCAGGGAACTCTGTTCAGCACCACCGCTGTCACTGGCATGGCCAGGACGCTGTGAAGGGGATAGGATAAGGCACTGGGGAGGTCCCAGGATATCTGGGAACGTCTGGAGACACCTGAAAATGTATGCCTGATGCTTAAAGGGCTCTGCCCACTGAGACGCAGGCCAGGCATAGGTGTTTATTAAAATCTTCCCACCTATGGGCCAGCCAGATAGCTCAGCGGACTAAAGTGCCTGTTTAGGTAAACGCAGGGACTGTGGTTCAATACCTGGCCTTTGGTGCCAGTCTCGCCCCAGGGGCGTGCTGAGACCGCAACTGAGACCAGGTGTGGTGGTGCACGCCTATAATCCCAGCGCTCAGAAGGCTGAGAACAGGAGGATCACTGTGAGTCTGATCTGTGTAGTGAGACCCTCTAGACCCTGTACTAAATACATAAAAATAAATAAATCTTTCCACCTAATGTCCCCTGCTCTCTTTCCATCCCTGTAAAAGGGACACACTTCTCTTTGTTCCCTACAGAAGATCTTTCTGCTTTCTGTCTCCCTGCAACCAAGCACAATGAACCCTGTGCCAGGTTGCCTGGATGCCAGCCTGCTGGTCTCAGTTGGTCTCCGCCCACTCTCGCTGCAGGTCACAGAGCGCACTGCCCTCTTACTCAGCTCAACTTGAACAGCACCCCAGTGCCAACTCCCAGACACTTGCCCTAAGGCCCACTACCTAGAAGTAGAGACAAAAATAGCCACAACCTTTTAAGTCTTCCAAACTTCCAAACCAGGATGACGTGTGCTAGACCTCCTAGCATGACCTACAGTGACTTTTCTTCACTTCGAGCTCACCACAGGTTCCTACATGTGGACTGCATCTCATATAACCAGTGATGACAGGGAGAACTGTGGGAATGTGGGAACGCTGACCCAACACAGCAGCCTGTCATTGTCAATCATGCTCGTGGAGACCCAGTGGAAAGGACCCTAGGCCTGGTGTAGCATTTCAAAGGTTAGCTGGGGAGATGGCTCAGTGGAATAAGTGCTTCCCTGGCAAGCGCAAGGGCCTGAGTTCAATCCCCAGTTCTGCTGGGGTGGGGGGAAGGTTCAAGCCAATGCCTTCAAGCACTTGTGACATTTTTCATTCTGCCAACATGAACTCACTTCCTCTGAGTGTACTTTATGTCACTAAATGTCATTAAACTTGGCGACTTTTTTCCCTTCCCATTTCATGCTCTAATTATTTTTCATCACGCACAAGAACCTGGAATCCTGTGTTCAGCACCCACGACAACATTGTGCATCTTAACCTCCAATAACACTCAACTTCCAAACAGCGTTAGAGGGTAGAACCTACTACTATCCCTCATTTTATAGACCTGGGAAGTGAGATTAGGAAGATCAACAGCTTACCCAAGAGTTCACACTGCCTTAGCAAATGTAGGACTCACAATCAGGAGAATTTGTTCCTGTCGCTGGACAGAGCCTAAGGAAGCCACCCCCCACAGGAAGGGTGGGGACCTCCACTCACCTTACCTACATTCTTCTGTGCCCCATAGTTATGAAGTCTGTTAAGTTTGCTTACTGTCCAAAACATTCCATATCAGGGAGTGTTCTGCCTCTTAAATAGGCTGGGGATGGCTTTGGAAGCAGACACAAGCCCAAGGAGCTGTTAATCTCCTCTTTAAACCTAGCTTTCTCCCTTTATGTGAAGAAAGAAAGCTGCCCACCCTGGCCAGAGCATGGGTCCTGCCTGCCCACCTGGGCCCACACCACTCAACCCTTCCCATGAGGCAGCCCTGTGGACCACTCAGCTGCAATCTCATGGAGCCATAAGTAGGGCCCTGGTCCCCAGCACTCTCTCCCTGCCACCAGAGAAGTCCAGTCTGGCACCGGGTCTATGCTAACCTTCATCTCACGTTCAGCCTCACCAGAGAATGGCACCAATGGATGCCATTTGCATAGCACACAGTAAGTAAAGGGCTCCCAGAGGGTCTGCCAGGGCCCTGGCCTTGTTCCTAGTCCACAGCTCAAGGAGCAATAAGGGTCCGGGAAGATGTGGGTGGAAGAGAGCTCTGTGTCTGCAGCAGAGAAAAAACCAACAGCTTCCATTCAACCTCCACATCAAGATAAGCTAATATTGTCCATCTGAATGAAAGCGTCATAGCCAAGCAATAGCACTCAAAGGCAAACGGAGGGTGGCATAGGTTGTGCCCTGTGTTCAGCCTGGAGCTTGGTCACAGGGTGTTTCTGTGTACCCCCAAACCATCTCTCCTCACTGAGTGCAGCCCAGGGGAGCCACCTGTGTTTAACCCTGAGGCCATGGGGTGGTGAGGTGACCAGGCCCAGGTACCACATACTGGACCATCAGACCCACTCTGTTCTAGTGTGGTTCTAATTAGTTCTCCAAAAGAGGAAGGATTGGAGGATGAGAATAGAAACCTTTGGGTGTTCTTGGGACAGCTGGAAAAAAAAGGAAAGGGTGATCCAGACAAAGAGACAAACAGAACAGCAGGAGGTTGGGCCTGGTTGTGACTTTCCTATTGGCTGTGCTGCCCTCTCTTTAGCTACATGGTCTCTCCAGACATTCTCATTGGCTACAGGGCTCTCTCCACATCTTCTCATTGGCTGCATTTCCTTCTCATTGTCCAATGTACAGGCAGGCACAAGACTGGAGAACGACCTTTCCCAAGGCCCAGGCTGGATCGTAACACTCATCTTTCCTGCCTTTCCTACTCAGTGACTGAAGTCATCAGGATTACGTTTAGCAGATCATACATTTATAGGATCACAGACCTGTGTGAGTTTACAGCCTCGGGCTCATAACAAACACGTAGCCTTGTTCAGGCATTGACGTCATCTGAGGAGACTAAAATTGACTGACTAGGGTAAGCCAGATAGCTCAGTGGACTAAAGCACCTGCCTTAGGCAGCCCACAGTGGCTGGGATTCGATCCCTGGCAGGCAGTGCTGGCCCCGCCCCCGGGGCTTGCTGAGACTGGGCGTGGTGGCGCTCGCCTGTAATCCCAGAGTTTGGGAGGCTGAAAACAGGAGGATCACTACGAGTCCGATGTACGTAGTGAGACCTTGTAGACCCTGTCCTAAATTCTTAATAAATAAATATGCTGACTGATGGGTAAACAAACTGTGATACATCTATAAATAAAATGCTGCTCAGCAATTTATAAAATGAAATTCTGAGGCATGAAATCATGTAACTAGATGAAAAAAGTTAGGCTGCATCCCGAAATGAACACTCAGAAAAGTGCACTCCACACGGTACCATTGACAGGAAATGCTAAAAATAACAAAGAGTGTCTCTGCAAATGGACATAGTCTAAACATCTTTTAATCTAGGCCATGTTTTACAGTGATGAAAATGTTTCACATCGTGGTTGTAGTACTGTTCACATGGTCCCAGCTTGTCAAAGTGTGCACTTTAAGTGGGTGTGTTTTAGTAGATACAAAGTAGACCTCAATAAAGTTGTTTTTAAAGGTATACTGATACCTTCCTCCTTTATTTATTCACATATCTTGTCCTACTTTTAGAGGTTATGATTTCTTTGTGCTGGGGTGTCACCTGGCACAGGAATTTCACTGAGCTCCCCAAATGAATCCAAATGTGCCTGGGAATGGGATCCTCCTGAGAGACACACAGCAGGATCCTGGGAGCTTGTTAATGTGGACACCTGGGCCCAAGCCAGGAGGTTCTGACACACATCTGCAGCAGGTCTGAGACTCATATTTTATATTCAGTTTGGTTTGGGGGGTTTTGTTTGTTTTATTTTATGTATTTCGTACAGGGTCTCACTATGCATTTTGCACTTGTAGTGATCCTCCTGTTTCCAGCCTTCCAAATGCTAGGATTACAGGCATGCGGCACCACATCCAGTCTCAGTGACTGGCTCAGTGTGTCCGGGGGCAGGGCGAACAGGGCATGTGGTGCTGGGGATGGAACCCCAGTCCCTGCACTTGCCTAAGCAGGTGCTTAGTCCGCTGAGCTAAATCACCAGCCCTTGATTTTGTTTTTTTGAAACAGGGTCTCACTCTGTAACCCAGGCTGGCCTTGAACTTGTAACAATTCTCTTGGCTGTGCCTCTGAGCGCTGGGATTACAAGGGGGAACCACCACGCCCAGCTATGGACTCACTTTAAAGAACTGCTGAATGATGATCTTATTTTCTAAAATTTGAGAACTAGCTTAGGGCATGCTGTTATAGTTTGTGTATAGGTGTCCCCCCAAAGCCTCATGCAGTCTTGGGGCGGCTTCTGGAGTTTGTGATTGATTGTTGTGGGTGTGGATGCTGCACCTGCCCTGGGGCAGGTAATTTGCATTACAATGTAAGGAGGGAAGAAAAGCTAGCTGCTTAAGCTGTGACTACCTCTTCTTTTTGAACTTCTTTTTGCCATGAAAGGCTGCCCTCTGCTATGTGCTGCTCTGCCTTGGAGCCAGCTGAGTCTGGACTGAAACCTCCAGTAACTGTGAGCTAAATAAACCTTTCCTTCCTTCATTTTGAATGTCAGGTATTTGTCCCAGCAACGAAAGAAGAGTAACTAAGACACATGCCATTCAGAATGTGGAGTCAGACCCTGTTGTGTGCCCTGGCGCCAGTCTCCAGACCTCTCTGATTGGTCTCACTTGGTGATGCACACTTTGAAGCCCAGAGCTGGCCACCCACCCTCTAGGCCACTAGCCCTATGTGACTGCTGAGCAGCTGAAATGTGGGTGGTCACATTGCAATGTGCTATGTCCAGTCCACTGTGGATTTGGGAGGCTTAGTATAAAAAACTAGCCTTGAACTCAGAGCGAACCTCCTTCTTCAGCCTCCTCAGTGCTGGGGTTACAGGTATACACTGTCATACCTGGCCATTTATTTTATCTTATGATGGGGTTTTGTTAAATTGTCCAGGCTCACACGACTTCACCAAGCTTCCACCTGGTCCCTGCTCTGAATATAAGGCAGCTGATGTGCCTGACTCTGCACTGGAAGTTTGACTGTCCTGCTCCCAGAAAGTGGCTAGGCCAGCCCAATCCTTGTTTCCTGCTCTGATGACTGAAGAGGCCCAGAGGAACCTGTGAAGCACCTGACTAAAGACATCACCATCTCCCCAAGGAACCCTGGGTAATCTTAGACACCATGGGTGAGCCAATTCAATTATTTCATTCTCCTTTTTATTTACTTCTCTAGAAAACTTTCCTTTGCATCTGTAGCCTTTGTTGGCCGTGTAGTTGAACCCCTAATCAGAGATGCTTTACAGCTATACTAACATTTAAAAGCTCCAAAATAAACTTGGGAGAAAGACTAGAAGTCCTGACCCCCCATTAGATCAGAGCTATTCTAAAGACAAAAGGTTACTTGTGATTAAAAGAGAAACAGCTCACCAAGTAGCAGGTGATGATCTTAGACTCCCCTGAGCTATTATGACAGCTCTTGACTACTGTCAACCCTGCTTCTCTGAGGCCTGCAGGCCCAGAAGTCAGCCACTCTGAATGACGCTATCCCAGAACCACGCAAGAAGGCCTTGGTGACTGCCTCTCCAAAGCCCTGAGGAGGTGTAGGTCACTGACAGCAGCAGCCCTATCAGTCATCTACAAAGCACAGGCAGGAAACTCTATCTGCAGTCGATCTTCCCAAGCAGGTCACAGTCAGACACTATAAAAGGCACCCAACAGATATGCCCAGTCTCCTTGAAAAATCAGAAAGCTGATAGGGAAGCAAGGACAGTCCTCTAGCCTCTCAAGTCCCTAGCTTTATTCCCTTGTCTTATTTTTTAAATTGTCATTAGTAATTAATCAATTAATTTTCCCAGACTGGCCTCAAACTTGCCAACCTGCCTCAACCCCCAAGTAGCTGGAATTACAGGCAAAATCTGAGATTTTTTTTTTTTTTTTTTTTTTTTTTTTTTTGGTTTTGGTTTTGTTTTGTTTTGCGGAACCAGGGATCGAACTCAGGTCCTTGCACTTGCCAAGGAAGCGCTTACTCCACTGAGCCATCTCTCCGGCCCCATTTTTTTTTTTTTTTTTTAATGCCAATGTGACACCACAAGTGAGAAATTTTACACCTGGTCTTATGACAAGTCACAATCAGAATAAAGGCATTCTAAAAGTATTGTATAAAAAAAGCACCTTCAAGAGCCAGCCAGATAGCTCAGCAGACTACAGTGCTTGCTTAGGCAGAGCACAGAGGCCGGAGTTCGATTCCTGGCTTGCCAGGCCAGCCCTGCCCTCTGGGCACACTGAGCCGGTGACTGAGACGGCATGGTGGTGCTTGGGCGGCTGAAAACAGGAGAATCACCATGAGTCCAACGTACATAATAAGACCCTGTAGACCCTGTACCAAATACATAAAAAAGCACCTTCAGGCTTTGTGTACAGTGTGTACATAAAACATAAATGAATTTCTTGTTTACACTTGGGTTCCAACCTCAAATATCTCATTACGTATGTGCAAACATTCCAACAGTTAAAAAAAAATGTGAATTCCTACATACTTTTATCCCAAGCATTTCAGGTAAGGGATATTCAATCTGTACCTCATTGAATCTGATGTCCCTTTGAAGGCCTGCATCTACTGCTGTGTAATAGATCATTCCAAAAATAGTTTTTAAAACATTGTTATTACATTTCCGGTATGTCAGTATTGCATTAATATTATCTGTTAGCTATTGCAGATTGATCGGGTTCACAATCTCCCAAAAAACAAGTGGATGGCAAAGGCTACATAAAAGGGCTGCAGGAGGGGCCGGGGAGATGGCTCAGGGGAATAAGCGCTTCCCTGGCAAACGCAAGGGCCTCAGTTCAATCCCCAGTGCTGGAAAAAAAAAAAAAAATGGGGGGCTGCAGGAGGTTCAGAAACCCTCTCACAGAATTTGAGACTGTCTGCTTAAAACATCTTCTCTGGATGACCCATATTATGTAGTTATCAGACCAAGGGTGGGGAATAATGAAGAAAGGCAGGAATCTGTGTTGAATGGGACTTGGGAGTCCCTACAAGGACTTCTCTAAGTAATACATCATAGTAGTTTAAAAGAACTATGCTGCCTCCAGGAAGGCTTTCACCATGCCTGCAGTCATATTCCTTACCAAGTTAATTGAGGCTGGAGCCAGGTGTCCCTAGCTGTGGTCTGGTCTTGCCCTTCGTGGCGCCAGGGATTCACTGCCATTCTGGGCTTGCATCTCCAGACAAGAGGCCCTGCTCTGGGCAGACTTACAAGCCAGTTACATGAAAAACCAATTGGTTAATATAAATCCTCCTCAGAGCCATTTTGTAGTGGTCTCCAGCGTGTCAGGAATTCGGGAGTGGCTTGAGTAAACAGACCTGTGTTCTTGTGAGGTTTAAGCCGCAGTGAAAGCTCCTGCGGGCTGGAAGCTTCTCTTTCAAGATGGCTTCTCCAAGCAGCTGTTGGCAGGAGGCCTCAGGGCCCTGCCATGTGGACCTCTCCACAGTGCTGTTTTTAAATGTGAAGAAAGGGACCGAGGAGATGGCTCAGTGGAGTAAGTGCTTCCCTGGCAAGCACAAGGGCCTGAGTTCATTCCCGGTTCTGCCAATAAATAAATAAATAAATAAATAAATATGAAGAAAAATGCACAAAGAACTTCAAGCTGGGCCTGGGGTCTGTGATTGAAGAGCCAGGTGCTTGCCTCAGATATCTACTCCTCCCCCTCTTCCTTGCTAGAAGAGCCTTAGTTTTTGTTTTGTTTTTTTTTAAGAGCCCTAGTTTTATAACAACTCTTTCTTCTTCTTGCCTTTCTTTACTGGTGGCTTCCAGACAAAAACCCTCTCAGAAAGACAAATCATCCTGAGTGGGCAAACAAGAGAGGAGGAGGGCACTCGGGGTGAAGTGCGACCACCATTACCCTCCGCTTCTCTGCTACACTGACCTTGGCGTCCCGCCTGATCCCACTTGATTGCTGTGTCCATTTAGCACAAGAAAATGGAAACTAAGCAGCCAGAGGAAACCTTCCCCAACACTGAAACCAGTGGCGAATTTCGTAAATGTCCTGCAGAAGATGTGGAAGAGGAGCAAGCATTTAAAAGATCTAGAAACAGCGATGAGATGGCTGAATTACAAATTCTGCTTCAGAGCAAGAGTGCTGGGGCAGTGACTAGAAAAGGAGGCAAGAACATTAAGGCTCTCCATACAGACTACAATGCTAGTGTTTCACTCTCAGACAGCAGCGGTCCTGAGCACATATTGAATATCAGTGCTGATACTGAAACAATTGGAGAGATTCTGAAGAAAATCATCCCTACCTTGGAAGAGGGCCTGCAGTTACCGTCACCCACTGCAACCAGTCAGCTCTGCTCCAATCTGATGCTGTGGAATGCTTACATCACCAGCACTAAAAAGGAAGTGACTCTTACTGTAAGCTGAGCCTGTTAATTCATCAAAGTCTGGCAGGAGGAATTTCTGGGGTCAGAGGTCCGAAGATAAAAGAACTTCAAGAGAACACTCAGACAACAATCAAGCTTTTCCAAGAATGCTGTCCCTATTCCACTGACAGAGTTGTTCTTATTGGAGGAAAGCCTGACAGGGTTGTAGAGTACACAAAGATCATCCTTGATCTTGTATCTAAGTCTCCCATCAAAGGACGTGCACAGCCTCATAATCCCAATTTTTATGATGAAACATCCTTGGTCTTATGAGTCTCCCATCAAAGGACGTGCATAGCCTCATAATCTCAATTTTTATGATGAAACTTCCAACCATGGTGGCTTCACCATGATCTTTGATGATCACCGTGGATGGCCAGTAGGATTTCCTATGCGGGGAAGAGGTAGTTTGACAGAATGGCTCCTGGTCAGGGTAAGCATCTCCTGCCTCCTTCTGGAAGAGATTATGATGACATGAGATCTATTATTACTACACAAGTAACTATTCCCAAAGATTTGGTTGGATCTATTATTGGCAAAGATGGTCAGCAGATTAAACAAGGAGCTTCTATCAAAACTGATGAACTGTCTTGGGCTGGGGAGATGGCTCAGTGGAATAAGCGTTTCCCTGGAAAGTGCAAGGGCATGAGTTCAATCCCCGGTTCCGCAAAAAAACAAAACAAAACCAAAACCTGATGAGCCCTTAGAAGGATCCGAACAGCAGCTCATTACCATTACAGGAACACAGAACCAAATACAGAATGCACAGTTTTTGCTGCAGAACAGTATGAAGCAGTATTCTGGCAAGTTTTCTAAGACTAGTGAAGAACTGAAGAAGGCCAGGGTCTACAGGGTCTCACTATGTAGATCAGACTCATAGTGATTCTCCTGCTTTCAGCCTCCTGTAAGCGATGGGATTACAAGTGCGCACCACCAGGCCCAGTCTCAATCGCCATCTCAGTATGCCCCAGGGGCAGGGCCAGCATGGCAAGCCAGAATCAGAGCCAGCGCTCTGACTAAACAGGTGCTTTAGTCTGCTGAGCTATTTGGCCAGTCAAAAGATAAATCTTGATTGATCAAAAACTGAGCCAATCATGATGCTCCCATTCCCAGAAGCCAATGACAAGTGAGAGGTTCTGGCCAATGACAGGTGAGAGGACAATTGCTGAGGCTGATAGGAAAGATTTCATGGGTTCTTGTCAATAACAAAGATAGAAAGTTCCCTTTTCTGTCTCTAGTTCCTGGGTTTGAGGAGGTTTGTTTGTGTGTGTTGGAGGGGGTTGTTTGTGGTTTTTATTGTTTGTTTTGAGACAGGGTCTCACTACAATAACGCAGTATGGTCTTGAACTCCATTACGTAGCCCAGGCTGGCCTAAAGCTCATGGTGTTCCTCCTGCCTCAGCCTCCCCAGTGCTGGGATTATAGGCATTGTACCCCCACATCCAGCCAGTAGCTGTTGTTCAGCACCATCTTGGGCTCAGAAGGAAGGAAGCCAGCCCCAGAGGACAACCTGCAATAGGACAGTGAGAGGCAGGACAGATGCTACAGAACCTGGACATCGGTGTTATTACCGAACCACTGTATTAACCAAGCCAGGAACTGCCTTGTCATTGGAATGCTTGCTATGTAAAACTATATATGTCAGAGGTTCATACTATTTTGAGTTGAGTTATTCATTTTATTTTGTGGTCAAAAGTATCCAAAGCAATGTTTTGGTGATTGTTTTTCTCGTCTACACAGAGGCAAGATCAATGAAGCATGGGATGGGTAAGGCTAAGGGACAAGGGGGGCAAGGAGTATCCATTAAAACATTTTAACCGTGGGGGCCGGGGAGATAGCTCAGTGGCTTAAGTGCCTGTCAGGCAAGTGCAAGGTCCTGAGTTTGATCTCAGGTACCAAAATAAAATAAATAAACTTAAAATGTAAGATGCACACTTAGGGGAAGAAGGGAGATCAAGTAAAACAAAAACACCCCTGCTGTCACCATGGTAGATGTCTCCTTTTTGCAAAACAGGAGTTTTTTAAATGGCCCTCTCCCAGACATAATTGGCTATTTTTCAAGATTTGAGCTAGCTGAGTGCCTCTACTAATCTCTGAATGAGATAGTTTAAGGCGATAAATCATGTCAGGTGTGGTGGTACATGCCTGTAATCCCAGCGTTCTGGAAGTTGAGGTAGGAGACTCCTGGCCAGTTGGAGACCAGCCTGGTCTCTAACAGGAGCTCAAGGCCAGCCTGAACTGCATAGGGAAATTCTGCCTCAAAAAGAAAAAAAAAAAAAGTGCTAAATTATTAAATCCAGATCCTCAGTGCCCCAGCACTGCTCAAACACAAAATATCCCTTACCTTTCAGACTTTGTTTCCTTATTTAGGCAGACACAACGTATCGGATGACTTATACCCTATTTTGGAGTAATTTGGTTGGTTTAATTTCCTGTCCCCTACTGCTTCCTTTTTACAAGGTTGTAGCTGCTTCTCTATACTAAAAAAAAAAAAAAAAAAAAAAAAATTGGTGAGTCATGTTTAAAGAACACATTGTTTCTCTGATGTGAGAAAAGGAAAAGGGTGCGGATGCCAGAGCTTGATGCTGCTACAGCCTGAGAGCCAGGTTCAGCATCCCGAGCTCGACTGCCTGTCTTCACTCATAATCTGCCATCCCTGGCAATGACACCTCTTTTTTTCAAAAAGTACAAAGAGTCAGGAGCTTTGACATCTCTCTCTCTCTGCAGTTGCCTCTGTGGAGTTATTACTGTCTGTGACTGATCTTTATATTTAAACAGTTCAAGCAGGGCGTGGTGATATATACCTGTAACCCCAGCACTTGGGAGGCTGAGGCAGGAGGATCATTGGGAGATGTTCAAGACCACCCTGGGCTACAAAGTGAGCTCGAGGCCAGCCTGAGCAGCACAGGGAGACCCTGTCTCAAAAAAAAAGACCAAAAAAAATTTCAACAGTCTCATTTTTTTTTTAATTTTATTTATTTATGTGTGTGTGTGTGGCCAGCTCACCCACCAGGGGGCGGGGCTGGCTGGCATGTGGTGCTGGAGGATTGAACCTCAGTCCCTGTGCTTTGCTAAGCTTGTTCCAAGTAGGTGCTTTAGACCACTGAGCCATCTCACCAGCCCAGTCTTGTCTCATTTAAATCAGTCTCTTCCCTCCTACTGATGTATCAACCATGGCTGAAAATGACTTTAACCTGAAAAATCTCAAATTTACTCTTTGTCCTTAAATTTCTATAATTTTAGTCTGTGAAATGAACTGACAGTATGCAGCCAACGAGAAAAGGGACACAAATTTTATTACATACCTAAGCATGAGAGCTACACATTCAGTATGAGGCTCAGGACTATATCTTACGGTAGTAAAGTGATGGAGGCGTAAAGGCTTCTGGGACAAAAGGAGGTGGCTCAGGTTGTGAGAATTTGAGGGGAGCAGATTCACTAGCAAAGGTTACCTTTTTCCAGCAAATAAAGTCTCTCAGGTAACAGCCACCTGAGGTCACCTCTATCTGTGTGAGGTTCCCAGTATTTTCTTTCTGTGGAGGGAAAAAAACATGCAGAAACATGGAGGTAGACATCAGAAAATCCACTCTTCCTTTATCCCCAGCTAACTTTACTAATGTAGACAAATAATTTCTTTTTATGAAAGAACAGCTTGGAACTGGGCGTGGTGGTGCATACCTGTGACCCCAGCACTCTGGAGGCTGAGGCAAGAGGATGCCACAAGGACAAGGCCAGGCTGGGCTACAAAGCGAACCTCTGTCTCAAACTACCAACAACAAATGATAGCTTTTCCAAGCCATGCCTGCGCCTGTAGGGGTCTGTAGTTTTGTCAGCAGCTAGTGCAGGTCCTCGCTTCAGTGATAATAGAAAGCAAAACAAAAGTGACAGAACAAAATTATAGGCAGAAGCTGTAATTGGAAAATGAGAGAGAAAATAGGGAGGGGACCCCAGCAGCTAGAGGGAGAGCACCTTGTGAGAGGATCACCCTGGTCTGTTCACAAAAGAACTGAAGACAGCAGTTTTAGGGGTCATTGGGGTGCTGGGGCGATCATTACCTCAATCCTGGCTTCATAGCTCAGGTTGGATTCTCGGGACTAGAGAGGCAAGTCAGGCCCATGGAGGGGTCTCAGCCATGTGGGGCTCTGCTGGGTCACAAGGTGACTGTGGGCTCAGGGCCATGGAGACTTTAGGGTGTGGGCACCGCCAGCCCCAAAGGCACTGGGACAGGTTAGGAAAGCCCAGTACTGATAAACAGACTTCCTGGATGACTAACAGAGCCCGGAGCTAGGGCAGCGGCGGCGGCAGTTCAAAGAGTTTCGTGAAAGGAAGGTCAAGTTTCCCTGCTTTTCAGTATCAGCTGGCATCTGCAGGCCCAAGTGAAGAGTCAGCTTCCAGAAAAGCAAGTTTCTGGGAGGAGAAAACACAGACCAGGCTTTAATGGGTAACAGGTGAACGGCCTGGGGGCTGCTCCTCTGTGTCTGCTCTCAGGCTGTGTCAGGACTAAGTCAGTTTCTCTGAATAACCAACTCAGAATATGCATCCCCTCCCAACTTGCACACGCGCACACACATGCACACACACACACACACATACACACACAGTACATTTTGAGTGATTTGTTTTCCTCTCCCGCTCTATTGCCCTTGAGTTTTCCAAACATTGCAGGAACAGGTTGCATGCTGGGACTTCTGTGTGCATCTGATGGGGGGTCAGGCTGTCCCCTGGAAGGACCTCTGCATGCCTTCTGGCAGGGAGGAAAAAGAAACTGCCTCTGTAGATGACACAAAACAGAGCCCACCAGCCCAGGGGACAGCTGCTCCCAGCACCACTAAACTATGAAAAAGTAACTGCTGCTAGAGCCAGCCAGATAACTCAGCAGACTAAAGTGCCTGCTTAGGCAGAGCGCACGGTGTGCCGTGCAGGCCCCGCCCCCGGGACACGCTGAGACGGTGATTAAGACTGGGCATAGTGGAGCGTGCCCATAATCCCAGCACTTGTGAGGCGCGTGCCCGTAATCCCAGCACTTGTGAGGCGCGTGCCTGTAATCCCAGCACTTGTGAGGCTGAAAACAAGAAGATCACTATGAGTCCGCTCTACATAGTGAGACCCTGTGGACCCTGTACTAAATACATTTTTTTTTTTTAAAGTGACTGCTGCTACTGTAACACTTTGGCTCCAGCCTGGAGCTCACCTCCCTCAGCAGAGCGCCCCAGATGCACGCAGCTGGTCTGAGGGTGACTCAGGAAACACCCAGACACTCCAGCACCCCAACTCCAGGTTCTCCAAAACTAAGGGTGGGAACAGCCCTTGCACAACTTCCACTT
Source organism: Octodon degus (assembly GCF_000260255.1). NCBI lineage: Eukaryota > Metazoa > Chordata > Mammalia > Rodentia > Octodontidae > Octodon > Octodon degus. Next base: position 2,504,998 of record NW_004524773.1, on the reverse strand, counting down.
TCCCTCCGGCTGATGTGTGGGAAGGGAAGCCAGGTTGGTCCCTACAGCCTGCAGGGCAGCCAACAAGGCCACTGCAAGACACCACTCGTCTTCTCAGCTTCCTCCAGCCAGGATTCCACTGCAGTGGCTCCCCAAGGAAGGTTCCAGCGACCTCAGGGTGGCAGATCTGGCATGCATCAGGGAAGGAAGTCCACAAACTTACAAATGCATTTTCCAGGACTCCCTGCTCTCTGATCACCTTCTGGGAAAGCTTGTATTCTAACTAAAGTCATACATCGAAGTTGTAAACCTCTGTAGATTTACAGGAGGGTTTCTACCTGCTTTGACCTTTTTGGAAAAGGCATAACATTAGCTCAGGAAGGAAATGATGGTTTTGTTTTGTTTCATTTTGTTGGTGCTAACAACCAAACCCAGGGCTTCAAACTTGCTGGGCAAGCGTTCTATGCTGGGCTAAATCCCCAGCCCCGAAAGGATGGCTTACTTTAATCTTGTGCTGTTTTGAATCCTCATTAGTGCAGTGTTTTGTGACCCTCCAGCACACACTGACAGAGAGGTGTGTTGTCACAGAAGCGTAAGTACTGAGAATTTTAACCCTTGTGCTACAGGTTGTAGCATTAAACAATAAGCAGTAGAAACAAACACGCGTGTTCAGAAGCAGCAGGTGGGCCAATCACGGTGTTCCGGCCCCCTGATCCCAGCTGCCTGGGTGAATAAGGCAGCGGGATTGCAAGCCAGGCCCAGCCTGAGACTCTTGTCTCAAAATTTTTGAAACTGTAAAAAACAAAAAGCAAGCACTGGTAGGTGAACGTGAAGTTTAGCCAGGAAAAGCTGAACCAAAAATCGTCTGAACTATTGCTGGAGCAGAAAAAGTTCCGAATGGCTGCAGAGAGGGACAGAACTGGAAAGTGGTCAAGGAGAAATGTGTGGACTGCCAGGAGCCCCACTGTTCCTGATGACTTCATTTCAAATGAATGGCTCCAGGGGCCAGGTGTGGAGCTCAGTGGTAAAGGTGCTTACCTTGCACAATCAGGGCTGTAAGCACGAAACCTAAAAATGGGCTGCGGGGAATGGTGCTCCTGAGTGGGACAGACACACCTTACATCTCAAAAGGAAAAGGAAGGATCCACAATTATAAATCCTTTTTAGTGACCTCCTTTTCCCCCAAGAAAGGAGGGGTACAGTAAGTTCTTCTGGCAAGGCTGGGTTGTATTTTAGTGGGGGAGCTGCAGTCACCCCAAGAATGCACCTCTTCAGGTAAAGTCATACTATCATTTGGTCTTTAGTGCTTCACTTGGATGGATTCTGCAGCTCTCAGGAACCTGCTAGATTCTTCTTCTGTTCCCTCTGGAAGCTGATTAACCCTCCCTTCTTTCATCCAGCCCTAATCTCTGCTAGATGGGAGTCGTGTCCTCTCAAAACACAGCTCTTACCAGGTATGGTGCACGCCTATAGTGCTAGCACTTGGGATGCTGAGGCAGGAGGACAGCCTTCAGTTTGAGGTCAGCTGACCTACATAGTTCAAGGTCAGTCTGAACTACATAGCGAGACCCTGTCCAAATAAAACCCACCATGGTTGGTACTTCATTTTTCCTCTCAGTCAGTGTTCTTTGGGATGCTGGTAACCAAGTCCCAGCTCACGCTGGCTCAGGTGTTTGAATGATGTCATCAGAAATCTCTTTCTCCAGCAACTATTTCTTCCCTATATGTTAGCCTCATTGCTGGGCAGTCTCTCCTAGGAGAAAGATGAGCCCCAGCAGCTCCACAATAACATCCTCCAGTTTAACACATCCAAAAGGATGACAATGTGCCATTTCCAATAATCCCAGTAGAAGTCCTAAAATAGGTCTTCCTTTGAGGGCCCAATTCTTAAGCTATGACTGCAGTATAGATTTCCGATGCTTTGATTGGCTATGTTTGAGTCACGTGTCAAGCCCTCAACAAATCACTGTAGTGGGGGGATGACGTGTTCTGATTGGCTAGTCCTAACCCTCTCTCTGAATCTCTGAGGATGCTGGTATTGAAGGCAACTCCAGGTGCTGTTACCTGGATCAAAGAGAGTGATGTGAATGATCAGAAATCAGAGTCCTTATCCAGAAAACATTAGCTGTACTGCAATTACTTTTTAGTAGTCCATGGTGGCCTATCCTGGCCAATCACCCCAGCTGAGGCACTCAGACCATTAAAGGCAATTTGGCAAATGCTCATAAATAACTAAGTCATCTGATAATGACGATTATGAAAGACTCATTGGTGAAACTTTGTTCTTAGGTGGAACCTGAACCTCTCTGTGGAAGAGATAAGACCAATCTGAGTTGAAATGCTAACTCTCCGATCTCACTCACTCACTCATTTATTCATGTATTTACTTTTCAAAATCAGATATTGAACATCTATGATGTACACAGCATGAGCCATACATCACCCCCACCCTCCTGGATGTGGGGTGTAAGAGTGGGGAGAGGGAGACAGATAATAAACAAACAAACAAACAAACAAACAAACAAGGAAATAAATGAGCTCAGACAGTGCTGTAAAGGAGATAAAACCACTTCATCTTGCTGGCGAGGGACTGGAGCCTGAGCTGCAGTGGTACTTGGAGAAGCCCTCCCAGAGGTGGTGCTATTTGCTTTGGATCTTTAACAATTAGTATTTAGGGGGCTGGGAATATGGCCCAGTGGCACAAGCACCTGTCTGGAATGTACAAGGTCCTGAGTTTGATTCCCAGTTTTAAAAAAATGTAATCATGTTACAGTTGGATATTTTTGGCAGGCAGGGTGGCACACTCCTGTTCTCCAGCACTCTGGAGGCTGACGCAAAAGAATCTGCAAGTTTGACACCAGCCTGGGCTCCACAGTGAGCTCAAGGCCAGCCTGAACTGCATAGTGAGACCTTTTCTCAAAATGACCAAAAAAGGGAGGGAATTTTCTTGTTTATTGCCCCCCTCACTCTCTCCCTTCTTCTCTCGTTTTCTCTTTCTCTGACTTGCAAAAAATAAACCCTGTACACCTGAACAAGCAATCAAGTCCCCTTCATCTCCTTCTGAGCCATTTTTTAATAAGCCCCTTCTTCCCACCGTGTCTGTTGAGTTCCTTGGGGAGCAGCCAGCACTGTGGACCTGAACGCCAGGTAACAGTTTGAGAGCAAACTCCTGGGACAGAGTCGGCCATGAGATGCTCTCTGTGCAGCTCTACAGAAAGCATAAAATGCAAAACCAGAGACCGGGGAGACAGTTCAGGGGAATAAGTGCCTGCCTGGCAAGCACAAGGTCTGGAGTTTGATCCCAGTACCAAAAATAAAAATAAAAAATAGAAACTCAGAAGATGCAAGACCCGAGGTGATTTCCTCCAAGGACTGACAGAAGGCCTCTGTGCATGACTGATGTCAGGAAAGATACTAAGCTTCAATAACCACTGGAAAGGGCCGGCAAGATAGCTCAGGGGACTAAGCACCTGCTCAGGCAAGCACAAGGACCAGGGTTCCTTCCCAGGCACCATATGCCATGCGGGCCCTGCCCCCAGGTGCACTGAGCCGGCCACTGAGACCAGGCATGGTGGCACATGCCTGTAATCCCAGTGTTGTGTAATGAGACCATGTACCAAATACATTTAAAAAAAAAAAAACTTGGAAGATGAGAATGATACCTACCCCACTGCCGGTTGCTATAAGGTTTCCATTAGGCAACAGTTACAAAAAGGCTAGTGCTGTGCCTGGCATACAGTGGGTGTTCAATAAATACCAGCCAGTAGATAGAACACTATGCTATTTTTTCCCAGTGCCTGTGATCCGACCCAGAGCCTTGTGCATGCTAAGCACACACTCTGCCACCAAGCCACCTCCTCAGAACTTGTTATCTCCAGAAAGGAAGAATCAGACTGAAACCTGCAGGATAAGAAAAAAGGGAACTTTCTGGTTTATCTTCCTAGAACCAAGTGGTATCCTGCAGGACCCAGTGGTATGAGCAAGGGCCTTAATTTGCATGTTTCCAGGACAATCTCAGCTTTCTTTAATAGCTTATTACTTAATAGCTTAATAGTAGGCTGGAGAGAGAGCTCAGTGGCATAAGCGCTGGCCTGGTAAGAGCAAGGTCCGGAGCTTGATCGCCAGTACCAAAAATAAATAAAGAATCGTTTAATGGTGAAACAGTTAATTTTGTATAAACTGCAGAAACCTAACTTTATTATTTCACAATGTTGAAGAATGAAATCTTGGACAAAGGAAGTTTAGAGAGTGTTTATTGAAAATAATAAGAAAAAAAATAGCTCCAGGGTTCCCCAGAGAAGTCTCGGGTGTTTTCTCTGTCCTGGTCTTCTGTGCATTAGGACAGACTGGGACCTGTCATCTAAGAGTCACCTATCCCAGGTGGTGCTGTAGGTTTAGAATCACCGATTTGGACTGTAGGGGCTAAAGAAAGTCCACTTCTCAGCTTGCCCAGTTGAAAGGAAACTGGTTACTCTGCATTTTTAATTTCTTCCAAGCCCAGCCTGGAGGTAGAGAGGAGCTGCCAATCAACTTAGCATACTCTGCCTAAATTCTGCATTTGCTTTTATATTTCTAAGCTGAACTGGCTGCACGACCTGACTTAGCTCTCCTCTCCGGGCTACGCTAGCTTGGCTGTAGCTGGTGGCTCTAGCTTAGCCCCAGCCTTTTTACAGTAGCCATATTCCAAGTCCTTTTAGTAGCTCTGCCCCTCCTAGAGCACCTACCACAAACCAGGCACCATTCTGGGTCCTCATGTCGGGGTCCTCCTGACTGAGCCAGTCATTTTACAGAGGAAAAAAATTAGTCTCAGAGTTGAGTCACAACTGAGTCCCAGAGCCCAAGAAGAAGCCAGGATGTCAACAGGCCCCTGTAGCCTCGTCCAACCTGATGGCCTCTGGCCATTCCTGCCCTTTGATGGGTGTAGGTGGGCGATTCTGCCCCACCCTCCATCTTCACTGTTCTGCCAAGGATTATAGGGTGGAGAAAGGACAGCCGACCTCCAGCCTCCTCTCCTGTCCCAGCCCATGTCTCCCACTGCTGATATCAGCTGGTGTAGAGAAAGCAGGCCTGGAGGTGACATCACAATGTTCTGAGGAAGCCAGCAGTGGCCACAACCACACCTGGAGAAAGCTGCTTCTAGCGGGTGCAAGAGAGACAGTATCTTGGCCACAAGTTGGGGACAAGGAAAGGACATCTCCAGGGAATCTGTATGATTTGAAGTCATCTGCATGGAGCCCCATGCAGCACAGGGCCCGATTCTCCAACCATGTGGAACCAGAGCCCCCCATTCCCCATCCTGAGGAAGGAAGAAAGGAAGAGGGATGGAGAGAGGGAGAAAGGGAGGGATGCAGGGTGGGCAGGCAGGATGCCTACCTCCTAAGAGCGTTGTGAGGGTTAAATGAGCAAATACTCCGCTTCTGTGCACATGACCCTCAGGGCAGGCACCTGGCAGGGGCAGCGCCCTCTCTCTCTCCTCTACTTTCACTGTCACTTTTGCAACAAGTGTGTCAGCACATCCCACAACTACCAGCAATACAGATCTCCTAAGGAAACAATCAGTGTCATTGTGTTGCACGGTTTTCTGTAACATTTCTCTTCCAGCTCCGAGGGCGGATGACACCCCAATAAATGTCTCACTCCCATGCGTGGGTCTCCCTTGTGCTGTCACCAGCCGAGTGTTTCTATAGGGACCTGGCTCCCTGCACGGCTCCGCCCTGGAGGCTGTTACTGGTTTTTGCACCAAGGCTCAGCTCTTTTCCTTCGACTGGGCTCAGGCGCTGCCTCTGTCAGAAAGCTCTTGGTGAATCCCCCGCGCTGGTACCCTTGCGCTGAGGTTGAACATCAGCTCTGGGCAGAGGTCTCCTCCCACTCCACATGTCGGGCCTCCCAGCGTCAAGCCCCCAATGTGCACTTCTCTGAACACAAGGCCTGGCTCTAAGGGCCCCCAGAACTCAAACCCTTCCTGCTGAAAAATGTATGGAAAGAGAACTATGGCACACTGGGGTGGCCCCCCACGGCCTCTGGATGTCCACTCCTGCATGCGTACAGTCGGTTCTCGCACAGGAAGGGGCAGGTCCCGCGCAAGCCCTCTCTGCGCTCTCCCTGCCTCTGCTCAGGGGCTCAGGGGTCTCACGGCCCCGTCTCCCTCACCAAGTCCTGGAAGAGGGCAGAGTGGGAAGGCGCTCTGACAGCCCACTACCTCCCCTCTCCCCCTTGCCTCTTCTAGCACACTTAGGCTCACTCTGGCTCGGGCCCTCTGCACTACTGCGGCCTCTGCTCGCAGCACCCTTCCCTCCTTCCACCTTCCTCACCTCCCCCAGGCCTCTGCACAAAACGCTGCCTCCTCAGAGAGGCGCTGCCAACCCTCCTGGCCTGAAATAGGCTCAGGGCACCTCCAGTCCAACCGAAACCCTTTATTTGTTTCACGGCACTCACCACACCCCCCCCCACTTATGTACACACCATCTGCATGTGACCGTCCCCCTCCCAAGTCCCAGGAGGTCACAGCTGCTTCTGTCCTATCGCTGCTGACCTCAGCAGGCGGACTTGGTTCGCCCAGAAGTCGATGCAGACAGCCAAGCGCTTGGGAGCCGTAGAGGTTTGGGGTGCGCAGGAGTGAGGGGGACACGGCCGGTCACCGTGCGGCAGCTGGGCATCATCCCCACTCTGCCCCTGGAGCGCGCCCTGGTGTGTGAGCCCACTTTACAGAGGAGAGATGGCAGCCCAAACGGGTGAGCTCTAACAAAAGCCCAGCTCCAGATCTGCACTGGGTTTCTGGCTGTGTGTCTTTGGCTCAGTCTCTTGACTTCTCTGGGGTTCAGTGTCCTCACCCATAAAATGGGGAAAATAATAGCGCCCAGTCCAGAGCATAGTGAGCGTCCAAGCAGACTCGCAAGTCAACATGTTAAAAGGACAGGCCTAGCCCTGGTGAACACCAGTGAGCCGGTTCTGTGGTCACCACAGGCATTACCACTGTTATTAATTCTGCGACAGTCCCCGTATACAACAGCATACATGGAGCCCCTGGAAGCAAGAGCAGGAGCAGCAGCTTGTGTTGCTACAGAGAGCCACCTTCTATGGCTGGCAAGATAGCTCAGTGGACTAAGCGCCTGCTTAGGCAAGTACAGGGACTGCGGTTGGATCCCCAGCACCACACACTACGCCAGCCTCGCTCCTGACATGCTGAGCCGCCCACCGAGACTGAGCGTGGTAGTGCACACCTGTAATCTCAGTGCTGGGGAGGCTGAAACAGGAGGATCACTACACAGTGCCACAGTTTTATGTAATTCAAATAAGTGAAATTTA
>NW_004524773.1:2484419-2497314 GCF_000260255.1 Octodon degus | reverse complement strand
TAAGTGAGCATAGACAAATACGGAAACAGATAACATTTACAGCATTGTTTATCGACAATTCTTATATATTCCTGGAAAATAATCTAATAGTCAGAAAACTATTACAAACCATCTTCCTTTTAATTTTTTTTTTCTTTTTGAGACAGGGTCTTGCTGTGCAGCTCATACTGGCCTTGAATTCACTATCCCAGGCTGTCCTCAAACTCACAGCAATCCTCCTGCCTCAGCCTCCCAAGTGCTGGGGTTACAGGTGTGCACCACCACCTGGCACCATCTTCCTCTTAGCAGTTGGCTGTAGTAAAACCAATGACACCATCACCAGATTTTGTCACAGGCCACCCGTGCTACCACCTTTCAATCAGTTACAATCCCTCAGCCCATGTAGTTACTTAAAGATTTGGGAAAATAGACTAAATTGAAACAAAGACTGATTTTTATAATCTATTTTTGTACTTTTCTACAACATTTTCTCTTCACTGAGTCTAGGCCTGAAATATTCTTATTTTCTTTTGGAGTTTTACTGATATCTCAGACTGTTTCGGGTGGTGTAGATACAAAGCCCATGTAAAGAACTCCTCAGAAAGGAGAGGCACTTCTTGGACGTGTACTCAATCCAGTGACCAGAGTAGGACTCTCTGGTTTTGACTCGAGGAACTCAATGAGTTCAAGATTGAATCTTACCACACTACCTACCTCAGAAAGGCAAGATTCTCTCTCTCTCTCTCTCTCTCTCTCTCTCTCTCTCGCTCGCTCGCTCGCTCTCGCTCTCGCTCTCTCTAATTTATGTATTTGGTACAGTCTCACTATGCAGCTTGGGCTTACAGTGATTCTCCTGTTTTCAGCCTCCCCAGCACTGGGATTACACTTACAGGTGTGCACCACCACGCCTGGACTAGACCGCCAGCTCAGCACACCCAGGGGGCAGGCTGGCACACCGTGCAGAACAGGGGATTAAGCCCTGGTCCCTGTACTTGCCAAAGCAGGCACTTAGTCTGCTGAGTTATCTCACAGGCCCTAAAAAGATCAAGATTCTTATTAGCATCATTTGGTTCCTTAGGATGTGCAGTTAGAGACCATAAAATTAAAATTGTGCTTAATAATAGCCTAACTTTTAAAACAGTAAACACTCCTAGGAGCTCTGATCACTCCATTAAAATAGAAACCAGCCCCTGAGGCAAGAAGTAAATGAGGAAAGTCACTTTTTCAGGCTATTAAAATAGTCTATAGGCCAGCGAGATGGCTCAGCAGCCTGCTTTGGCAAGCTGACCCTTACCCCATCACAGGCCCTCAATTAACATTCTTATCTGGTCTGTAACAATGATTCCCTGTCACCGCTGCACGGCAGGCACGCTGGAAGTACAAACGAGCTGAACTGTGGGGTCCATCTTCACAGCCCCCAAAGCAGGCAGGGAGGAGGGTGAGCTCCTGCAGAGGGCTCCGCAAGGCCCTCTTCCTCCTGTTCCCCGACCAGCTCCAGCCAGAGGTGCTCATCTTGCTCAGGGCCTCAGGGACTGCTCCCCGTTCTCCCACCAGCTGCCAGTGCTCTCTCTAGTCTGCTTACCACAACCCTGAAAGCCACCGGATTTCCTAAGCCTCTCGGGCTGCAACCAAAGAAAATTCACTGGAGTCATTCAAGGGGAAAACACGGTAGAACGCTTGCTCAGGGTGCATGATGGGTCACTGTGGCTGGGGTGGCACGGGACTGTGTGGCTCAGCCCCATGGGAAAGAGGGTGTGCCGTGCTGAGAAAGCAGACTTTACCTGGAAAGCTGGACAGGCCCCAGAGGACACAGGAAGCTTATTTTTGCTCCGAAAGAAAGAAAGAAAGAAAGAAAGAAAGAAAGAAAGAAGAAAGAAAGAAAGAAAGAAAGAAAGAAAGAAAGAAAGAAAGAAAGAAAGAAAGAAAAAAAAAAAAAAAAAAAAAAAAAACTCCAGGGAAGGAGGTGATCACAGCTCCCAGAAAGCCATGTTCACGGGGAAGCTGAAACAGTCATTGTGTTCTGGCAGCCCCTGCAGGATCCTTTCCTGGAGAATGCTGGCAGATGGCAGGAAGAGCATGGGTGACACCCGTCTGGAACTACATGTGACATCTGGAGACCCTCCAGTGCCTCTGTGAACAATGCTAAGCCACCAACCCACACAATGACTGGCAGAAAGTGATGAGGGCTGGGTTCAGGTTCACAGACATCCCCCTGTGGCTTCTCCTGACTATGCCCACTGGGGCCTGGAGGACGTACCCTCCTTTTCAGACCCAGCAGGTGGAGCTCAGAGAGGCAGTGAGGTGCCTTCCTTGCCCAGGGTCACTGGAAGGCAGCCATGGTGGCACCAATCTCAATACCCACCTGCCCAATCATCCCATTGGCAGCTGCTGCTGCCCAGGCCAGAGCACTGAGCCCCTCCGGGGTGCCAGACAGGAGTCACAGGGGACAAAGTGAGTCTCAGGGGACATGACTTACCCCACACCAAACAGCCAGTCCTGACGCCAGCTGCAAAGGCCACCCTTGTCCAATAACTGAGGAACGGAATTCTAGATTCCTTTACTCGGGGAACTACCTGCTCGGGCCCCCCTCCTGTCCCTCTCTTGGACAGGAGCTTTCTTTCTCTCAATAAATACATTCTGCTCATAACCTCAAAAAAAAATTCCTTTACTATTTTATTCTACTTTGTTTTGCTTTTTTTAGGCAGTACTGGCAACTGAACCCAAGGTCTTCACACAGAGCTAGATCCCCAGCCCTTCGGAGATAGGGGCTTGCTAAATCCCTCTGTTACTTAGGTTGGACTCCCAACTTGTGATCCTCCTGCCTCCCAGAATCCTGGGGTCACAGCACCTTAACTGAAGGCACAACTGTTGAAAACTAATAATTATTAGTCACATACAGCTCCACACAGGTGTCACCCAGCATACATGTGTAGGTGGCAGATCCCAGAGCCACCTTGGGGGCCTTGCTGGGTCCCCCATAAGGGTCTGACTAGCTCAGACCCGATGTCTAGCGGCTTCTTCCCCACCCTTGCGTCCTGCCGCAGGGTGTGCCCCCTTTCCATCTACTGTCAAAGGAGAAGTTACTCATTTCCTTTCACGGCTTCCCCAGATGACGGAGGGGCATAGTTTGCAGAGCCTGCCTGAGCTTCAGAGGTGACATTGCAGCCATACCCCTGGCCACGAGCCAGCATTCCAGCCTCCTCTGGTCTAGGTTGCAGCTGAACTCATTTCCCTTTGGACCAGCATGATAAGAAGCACTTTGAGAAGCACTGGGACACCCAGTCCCCCAAAGCCTTCACCGTCCTCAGAGAGCTGCTTGTGGCCACCACTTCTTTTGTAAATCTCACCCCCTGTGACACTGCCTCATGGCACTCCCTTTTTTCCCTGTTGTGTCACTAAATATTTACTTGCTGACCAGGCCTGGCTGGGCACCTCTGTAAATCCCACTGGCAGAGAGGCTGAGGCAGGAGGGTAGCTGCAGTTCATAGCCAGCCTGGGCTACATAGTGAGTTCAGGGCCAGCCTGAACTACACAGCAAGACCCTGTCTCGAAAAACCAATACACAGAGGGCCAGCCTGGAGTTTGATCCCCAAGCCTGCTGTGCTGGCCCTGCCCACAGAGTGCGCTGAGCAGGCAGTTGGGACTGGCCGGGGTGGTGCTTGCCTGTCATCCCAGCACTTGGGAGGCTGTAAACAGGAGGATCACTATGAGTCCAATCTACTCAATGAGATCCTGTACACCCTGTAGACCCTGTCCTAAATACAAAATAAATAAATAAATATTTGCATAATGGTTTCATGTTCATCTCCCCAGAATGTAGGCTCTGTGACTTCTGCCCCTATGGGAGGAGCTTTGTGAATGCTTGTTGAGTGAATGAACAAGAGATTGAAAGCACACTGCCTGGAGAACACAGATTCTACGTGAGGAGCTCCTTCACGGACTTGGGCTCCTTGGCCTGTGGCTCCACCCTCGCTAGGGTGTGCTATGTTCAGGGTGCCCTGACTCCATCCCACAGGGAGGGGAGCCATGAGAATAGCTACCCTGTCTTCCATTCCTTGTTTGTGGCAGGAGGGATTGAACCCATGGTCTTGGCATTGAGCCACATCCCCAAACCCTTTGTTATTATTTTTTTTAATTTTATTTATTTGTGTGTGTGTGTGTGTGTGTGTGTGTGTGTGTGTGGCCAGCTCAGCCCACCAGGGGGCAGGGCTGGCTGGCATGTGGTGCTGGGGGATTGAACAGCGGTCCCTGTGCTTTGCTAAGCTTGTTCTAAGTAGGTGCTTTAGACCACTGAGCCATCTCACCAGCCCCCCTTTGTTATTTTTAAGAATGGTCTCACTCAGTTACTGAGTTACCCCAATTGGGCTCAAACTTGAGATCCTCCTACCTCTGCCTCCCAGAGTGCTAGTATTCCAGGTGGGTGCCCCACCACCCCCAGCTAGGAACCTTCTTTGAGGCCACAACCCAGAAGTTGTTTGTGTCACCTCTGCTCATCTTCCCTCAGCCAGAACTTGGTCGCGAGGCCCCACGAGGACCTCTGTACTTTGTCACCTACTCATGTTCCCACCCTCCTCTACCTGCCCCACCCCCGTGCCTCTGGGCCGGCCACACCCTGCACCAGTCTAGGCTGACTCAGGGGTGCACACCGCCAGCATGTCGGTGGCTTGCCACAGGGGGGGCGCACTGCTCAGTCCTGTCACAGCCAGCACAGGTCTTTCAGGGAGAGTTTGCTCCACACAGCCGACTGGGAACCCAGGCTTCACCCAGCCCTATGGCTCTGCCCTCCTTGAGGCCACCTGAGACCAGCCGGACCAGCATAGTGCTGAGTGGCTGGGAACAGAATACACTCTGGGAGGGGCTCGCCAGCTCTCTCCGGGTGGTCTTGCTGGGCTCTCCTGCCAGGCAATGCTCTGCCTTCCCTCCTCCACTCCATTTGCTCCTGCTCATTAAAAACTCCCAGGGCAGCTGCACTTGCCCAGGTTACGCCCTCCAGTTGCATACACCGCCCCCTCCCCCGCCAACCTCTTTAAACCAGGCACTGGGGGACACCTGTTATCCTAGTCATGCAGGAGGCTGCGGCAGGATTGTTTTGGCCCAACCTGAGCAACTGAAGGAGAATTTGTTTCAAAAACTTAAAAATTAAGGAAAAAGGACTGGAGATGTACCTCGATGCTGTGTGGATTTAATTCCCAAAGCAAAACAAAAGTTTGCCATTTTGTAAGTGAGTAATAGTTTAACCAAGTCTGTTTCATCCAATGAATTGTGGGTAGGACAGTTAGAAACAACAGAGCTGGGAAACATAACAAAGGCAGAGGAGATGGTAACTAGGCGCCAGCACATACACACTGGATTGCCCAGCCTGCCCTTCTGGTCACACATAGACTCAGCTCGTTAAAGGCTCATAACTATGCACTACATGTCAGGACTATAATAATTAAAACTAGGGTGCATTTGGAGGCAATATGCATTCTGAGAGCCCCTAAACAAGATAAAAACAAATAAAAAAAATAAAAATAAAAATAAAAAACACCCTAGAGAAAGCAGGTTGGGCTACTACCAGGAAAGGCCACAATAGTAAGGTCTCGTCTTCGGCGTGGCCTCTGTACTGTGCCAATCTCAGGGAAACCCTCGAGAACTTCGGCATTTGGGTCCTGACAGGTGGCACTGGGATCCCACAGGTCAGGCCGTCCTAGTGAGAACCCGTGCCAGCTCTCAAGAGAAACCCAAGCGCAGGGCTTGGAAGCTGTTATGCGCATGTGTTCCAGGATCTTGTAATTACAGGTGACACCTACTTCCTAACCCCTTTGCAAGCTGGCTGAGGGTTCTCTCCACATATCCTTGTCCTGAGATCAGGGCTAAAGGAATGACAACTCCTGGAACAGAAGCCATGGTGACCAGAGAAAGGCCAGGGACAGCTCAGGCTACGCTTTGCAACTCCGGCCCTGAATCAGCCCACCTTACTTCCACTCACAACTCACGGGCGACCAGGCCTGTTACTGGGGCTCGCTGGACCGGAGGCTCCATCTGCAGGGATGGAGAAATGACTCCGAGACAAAAACCTAAACAAGCCCTTCAGCCCCGCTCACTCTTAGTCAATATAAAATTGTCAGTTTTTGGAGCCACACAGCTGGAGGACACAGTGCTCGCTTCCCAGTCTGTGCCGTGGGTCACCTCCCACCCCGTGTGTACGTTGTGATAACAGCACCCGGGTTACTTCCAGGGGACCTGAGGTTGATTCTGCTGAGCACACCGATCCTTCACAGGGCCTGCAGCTGCCCGGTGGGTGGCTGGATGGGGTAAAGGCCTGGCGCTTGTGCTCTGCCATATCTGCCCCCCCTGTGCCATCATCCTAAGCCTGGGGTCAGATTCTACCGGGCTTTGTGCGTGGACATGAAGACCATTTAAGAAATGCTTTGTTCTGTTTTATGTATTTGGTACAAGGTCTCACTATGCAGCTTGGACTCAGGGATCCTCCTGTTTTCAGACTCCCCAACACTGGGATTACAGGCGTGTGCCACCACTCCCGGGCTCGGTGGCCAGCTCGGGGTGTGACATGTGGTGCCGGATTGAACCCAGTCCCTGTGCTTGCCTGGGCACTTAGTCCCCTGAGCTATCTCACTGGCCCCCATTTAAGAAATGTTGTGTCCGAGACCACACAGGTGAGCAGGGCCTGTGCGAGCTGGGCTGTGTCCCGCTTCCTGGGCAGCCCAAGCGCTGAATGCCCTTCCCTGTCCCAAGCCCCAGGCGTGCATGCGGGAGATGACACCAGCCACAAGAGCAGCTCAGCAGATCCAGAGCGAAGCAGACCTTGTGTTAGCCCACCACCCGCGAGGCCCGGATGTGCAGGACGCTGGTGCCAGGTGCACGCAATGTGACGCATCTAGGAAGAGATGACCACAACCACATGATCTAAGCCTGCCACATCTTTCAGAATGGAGCCTCCGGCCATGGGAATTACTAGACTCTAATTCACCCCAGAAACCACTGAAAACCTGCTGCTCTCTTCTTTTTGCAGAGGCAGGCAGATCACTGGCTGCCTTCCCCTAAAGCCCCAGGTGATGATGGTCAGAGGATCCTGTCATCTGACACCTGTAGCCTCTGCCTTGCTCTGACATGGCACCTGCCTCCTTCGGTACAGGTGGTCTCTCCCACCTCCTGCCCCAGCATGCAACCTCTTGCTCATGATGTGTCTCCTGCACCTGGGACAGGGGTGGCACATAGTAGGTGCTCAATAAATTTGCATTGGCTGAATGAACACAGGAGCCCAAAGGCCCAAGGCTGGGAGTCCAGAAGGCTGTAGGAGCCACAAAAGGGGTGACTCACTGAATCTCTCACCCCGCCCTCAGGGCTCAGAGGTGGGGAGCAGTTGGCAGGGAAACCACAGTTTCTTAGCTCAGCCCACTCATCCTGACCAATAGCAATCTCCCTCCACCACAGGCGCCTCCCATCCGCACTGGCCAGAAAAAAAGCATCTTACTTAACCCAGCCGTGTTGATAGTAGCTGAATGACTTTCTGACCAGGAATCTAAAGCCCCTTCCCCTCCTCTGGCCCTCACTACATCTTTGACCCCCAGTACCTCCAGTCCCCTCCCTGAGACTGTCCCACTTCCTGATCCCAAACTCTGGCTCCATCACAACCTTTGTCCCATCCCTGCCCTCAACCCTGCCTTGTCCCCTCTCTTTTGTTTAGTTTTGTTTGAGACAGGGTCTCACCATGTAGACCTGTCTGACTTTGAACTTGTGACAACCCTCCTGCCTCAGCCTCCTGAGTGCTGAGATTACAGATGTGTGTTTACAGATGTGGCTTTTTCCCCACACTGGAGAGCCTGCAACATCTTATGACATGAAATTGCTCAGGCCCCATCTGTACCACTAGAGAGTTAGATGCCCAGTGAGGAGGAGGCGGAGCAGGGCTGAGGCACCCCAAAAGTGCAGTCAAACATCATCAGGGCAAGAGTGGAGCTCAGCAGAGGTGGAGACGGGGGGTGGGGAAGCGGGGGTGATGACAGCATGACCCAGAAAAGGAACAAAACCATGATCACAAGTTCCCAGTTAAGAAATAGCAGAACAAGGATGCTAGAAATTTCAGAGATTTCCAAGAGCCCTGCTTGTGTGATTTCATTCAGAAATTCACCTGCATACTTCTAGGGTGACTACAACTAGTCGGCACCCCTGGCATTGGGGACCATGGTGGCCAGGGACAGAACTTTCTAAGGCAGCCACCCAAAGAAGGAATTTCCTACACATATACAGGGACGTCCAGGAGCAGGGACTGGAGGTGTTGGGAGCCACATGGGACACTAGCTTGGAGGGACACCTCTAGGGACCAGGACACTTCCCAGGCTCTGTCTCTGAGTTTCTAGCTCTCTGGTCCCCCTGTCACTACTCTTTTCTCCCTTGGCTTGGTCTTTTTTTATTTTCCTTTTTCCTTGCACTGTGGTCGGAACAGAATCTTCATGCTGACCTGCTGACCTACACCCCCAACCATTTTTCCTTTCTTCATTTCTTATTTTGAGATAGGGTCACACTAAGTCACTAAATTGCCATGGCTGGACTCAAAATTGTGGCTCTCCTGCCTCAGCCTCCCAGAGCACTGAGATTACAGGCGGGTGACATGCCACTAAATCTGCCACCACCTGTGTCTGCTTCTCTCTCCTTACTTCGTTCTCAGTCTCTGCCTGGGTCCCTCCATCCCCCACCCTTGCACTGTATCTCCTCATTCTCCATAATCCTCTTTCTCCAGACCTGATGGAGTTCTGCCGTCAATGTTCCCATCTGTCCCCTCCCCAAGCACCCAGACTCTACAGCCAGGCCTGCTCTGCTGGGTTCTCTGTGGCTCTATCCCAGGCCCCAGGAAATGAGACCAAGGATGGTGGAAGGAGGAAAAAAATGAACCACTGTTTTCGTGAGTGGGCATTCACTTGTTCTTTATTATAAAATGGCTTGATTCGGGCTGCTGCAGACGGAATGCACGGCCTCACGTACAGTAAGCACTTGCTCTGTCACCGAGCAGCGCCCCAGCCTGCCCTGGCATTACCTGCAGGAGTAGCTGTCTTCACGGTGGAAGCTATGGACCAGCCCGGCAAAGTTTCCTGTTTCAGCCTCACAAACCGTCCCCCCCAGGCGAGCACTGTTATGAGGCTGGGCTTTCAGAGGAGGAAACAGGCTCCACAAGAACCAACTTGCCTGGTATGAGCTCACCTAGTGGAAGGAGCTGGTGGTCAAGACCCCTGATGACCCTCTGCCCCTTTTTGTGACACTGGGGCTGAACCCCAGGCTCTGCACTAAGCTATATATCTCCAGCCCTTTTTTTTTTTTTTAATATTTAGTTATGTACTTACTTATGTTGTTCTTTTTGAGAGAGGGTCTTTCTATGCAGCTCAGTCTGGCCTTTAGCTCACTTTGTAGCTCATGCTGGTCTCGTAGTGGCTCCCTTGTCTCAGTGCTGGGATACAAGCTTGCACCACCATGCCCGGCTCTTTTTGTTTGTTTTTTGCTAAATTGCCCAGACCTGTCTCCAACTTCTATTTTCCTCCTCAGTCTCCTAAAGGCTGGGATAACAGGCCCGCACCCAAAAACACCCTAGCCACTGGCCTCTGACCCTGTCAGCTCTGCTTCTTGGCATCCACCGTGAATCTCTGCGTGCCTTAGTTTCCTCCCCGGGACAGCGCGATCTTCCCATGGGAAGCGTCCCGGGGTCAGCAGCACATAGACCATCTCTTGGACCCCTGGGAAGCGGGAAGCCCCGCCCCGTCCCCCCCTCCGCTGCCGCTGACGTCACCCCCACCACTCCCATCCCAGGGCGGGCACCCAGCGCAGGGCCCTGCCCTCCGAGGGACTGTAGCGCAGCGGGGCTGGGCAACTCGTGTCAGTCCTTGTGGGCTCAGGAGCAGAAAGCAGTGCCGCTGCTGCCTTGGCCCGGCATGGCCCACGCCGTACTGTGGCTGCTGCTGCTGTTCGTGGTGCCCCTCAGAGACGGTGAGTGTCTCCCTCCGTACATTGGCCCTCTGGGTCCCCTTCGCCACGCACCCCACGCCCAGGAGTGCAGGGCACCGGCCTGACCCAGCCAGGGCCTCCGGGCGGCAGAGAAAGTGGAGCACTTAGGCGCGGAAATTAATAGAGAAGAGCTCAGCTTCCAGGAAGCGCAGCCTTGGCGCCAGACCCCGCGGATAAACAGAGTCCCGCTCCAGTGGCTCGCCCCCTCGAAGCTCAGATTGGGGGGTTTTATGGGGGTGGGGGCCAGCAGATGGGGGCCCACGTGAAAAGCTTCAAAGGCCTGGCCTTTCCTTCCTTTTCCCTGTTCCTCTACTGCGGACTGAACTCAGTTCTTGGCACAGAGCTACATCTCCCCCACCCCCACCCACACCCCTCATTTCTCAATGTTTTTTTACATTTTCAGACAGGGCCTTGTCACTACCTAGGTGGGGCTCAAACTTCTGATCCTCCTGATTCATCCTCCCAGAATGCTGGGATTACAAACTTGGACTGCCAAGCCTGGCTTTATTCTCTCTTTCCAATTAGAGCCGTCATCCCACAGGCCCTCTCCTAAAGTCCCAAGCATGCCATGCCAAGTGTGGCACCCCCCCCCCCGGGCTTGAGCTTTGGGTGTTTAATACCAGTGACCTAAACGTTTCCCTGGGGGACGGGATGAAAGGGAGAATGTCGCTGGCCCTGGCCATAGTGATGACAGCACTGTGAACGGTAATAATACTGTGAGCAGAGGACCGAGTTCCTCTTTGTGGTATTTCCCTGGAGGTGCCTCGCAGAATAATGGGCACTGAGAAGGCCAGGCCCGGCCCTGGGGAGAGCCCACAGGAAGCGGGACACAGGAGCTGGGACAGAGGAGTGGCAGGAATCAGCCAAGATAATGAATGGGCAGACTCAGGGCCAGGGCCCCACTCGCAGCACCAGGCCACTGGGTTCCCCCACCAGCACCCCCACACACTGGTGTTTCCCTCTGTCCACCGGGTTGCGAGTACCAGTGTGGCTGCTCTGGGGCTGCAGTGGGGGTTGGAAGAGGCTTCGACTCCAGTCACCCCATCCCATCTACAATCACCAATCTTTCTTTTCCTTCGGGATGAGGGTTTGAACCCAGGACCTCTGCACTGAGTGACATCCCTGCCTCCTACTTTGCAACAGGGTTTCCCATAAGTGGATAAATTTTCCAGGCCAGGCTTGAGTTTGTAGTCCTTTGGCCTCAAACTCCCAGAGGGCTAGGTACAGGCGGGCACCACCACATCCAGCTGACCTCTAGTTTCAGTCCCAGGGCCGTCACTGAGTTTGACACCAGGAGGAGCAACTCAGCTGCCAGATGGGATGCACTTTCCTAGAGCCACTAGAGTTGGGGCAGAGTGAAGGACCCTGAGCCTGGCCCCAGACCCAGGGGCTCACCACCCGCCCCATGCTCACCTGTGACCTGTCCAGCCCGCCTCCCACCCAGCAGCTTCAGGCACCCTGTGCACTGCCCCTAGCTTCCTCTGCTCCTCATGACCCCAGCGCCAGTTAATATTTGGCATGATGGAGCCCTGAGGTTGTGTTACCACCCCATGAGGCTTTTTTTTTTTTCTTGTACCAGAGATTGAACTCAGGCCCCTGTGCTTGCCAGGCAAGCACCTATTCTACTGAGCCATCTCTCCAGCCCCCATGAACCTTTCCTCACCTAGCCTTCCTGATGCCGTGCATTGCCACATGCCTTGTGTCAGCCCGCTTTACGCCACCACTGCTAATCCCTAAACCGGTCCATTCTCAGAGAGGGACGGTCCCCTCAGGTTCACAACTTTGGAGGCTCTGGGCCACGGGGATCGGGCACACTGTCCTCCACCTGTGGGAGACAGCCCATCTAAGTGGGCACAGCCTGGTGGAACAAAACCACCACTCAGCTCCTGGCCTAGAAACAAGAAAAAGAAAACAGGAGAAGCCAGAGTCCTGAAGTCCCTTCTGGGTCGCCCCTCCAGTGACCTAAAGACCACCCCACCACAGACCCCACCTCTTTTTTTTTTCAGTACTGATGATATCAAGTAGCTTCCTTAGAATGGCTCACCAATCAGAAGTAATCCAGGTCCTTCTTAAGTGAACAAAGAATTGTATGATACATGCCAAAAGAGGTGACAAAAGTTTATTTGAAAAGTGAAGGGTGTCTGAGTGTGATGGGACATGCTTATAATCCCAGCAACTCAGGAGGCTGAGGCAGGAGGATCACCGTGAGTTTAAAGCCAGCCTGAACTATGTAGCAAGACCCTGATGAGGGGGGGTGGGGGGACGGGGACAAAGAAAGGAAGGAAAGAAGGTGTAACTGGTATGGGAGAAACCAGCTCTGCAAACCAAACTTGGGCAAACAAGAGAAAAAAGAAGATAAAAGCAAAAATACAAGTACACACTGTGTCCGAGAAACACAGCCTGGGCTGCTGCTGGAAGCCACAGTAGGGTGCTCCTCATGGACTTACATCTTCCTTTATGCTATCCACATCTTGTGGAATCCTGAGAGAAGCTCTGCGTCCCCGGTCCTGACAGTTGTTTGGCCCCGTCCAGGGATCTCGTCCTTGCCAGAGGTCCCCGCCTTTTCCCCAGCCGGCATTGCCACGCCCTGTCTTCTGGATCACCAGGGTTTGAACCTGGAGTCTTCTCACTAAGCTGCAGGCTCCAACACTGATTTGTTTCTTTATTTATTTTAGACAGAGTCTTGCTAAGTTAAACTATCCAGGTTGTAACCCTCCTGCCTCAGCTTCCGGGGTGCTGGGATTCCGGGAGTGTGCCTGGATACACAGCCTCTTAAAGAGACCAAGCCTCCACCGCGTGGATCTCGGTAGAGCCATTAAGAACCAAAGCGCCGGGGCGGGGAGATGGCTCAGTAGAATAAGCACTTGCCTGGCAAGCGCAAGGACCTGAGTTCAATCCCCAGTTCTGACAAAAGAAAAAA
>NW_004524773.1:2475758-2484319 GCF_000260255.1 Octodon degus | reverse complement strand
AAAAGAACCAAACCGCCGCACCCATGTTCCAGGTACCCCTGAGGCCCAGAAGACAAAATACACCCGCGTGAATGGGGGGAGAGCTGGAGCGCTGGGAATCTGACTCCTCCCCGCCCTCCAATCAGTGTTAAGAATGCAGGACATGCTGTTTACTGTTGTCAGTAAAAGGTGCCACAGTTTGAGGACCTACTATGGGCTGGGCTGAAAACAGAAAGACTTCCACATGGGACAGAGATTGACTACAAACAGCCCAGGTTCAAATCCCACCTTGCAAGCTGGGGGTGGGGAGGCATACCTGTAATCCCAGCACTCAGGAGGCTGAAGTAGGAGGATTATTGTGAGTTCTAGACCAGCCTGGCCTACAAGGTGAGCCCAAGGCCAGCCTGAGCTGTATAGCAAGACCCTGTGTCATGTTTGTTTGTTTTTATACCGGATATCGAACTCAGGACCTCACGCTTGCCAGGCAGGAACTTACGCTGCTGAGCTATCTCCCTGGCCTGAGAGGGAGCTATTCAAATAAATAAATAAATAAAAACAAATCCCACCAGGCCTGCTTACCCTGGTGACCTCTGTCAAGCTACACTGTGCCTCACTTTCCCTGTGTATAATTGGTGTCCCTGGATTCCCCGCAGGCCTGGAAACTCTGAGCTTACAGATCCCTTCCCAGGTGTTGGGCGTCTTGGGTAAGAAAGTTAAGCTGCCCTGTCAGCTGCAGGGGCTGAAGCCAGACACGAAGACCACGATCACGCAACTGACCTGGGAGCTTCAGAAGTCTGGTGGGGAGGCTCCCCAGCTTGTGGCCATCTTCCACCCCAGCAGGGGCTCTCAAGTCAAGGAGTCTGAGGACCCCCACAAGCCCCAGCGGATGGAGTTCGAGTCAGCCAGGGTCGGCGGGGACCTGAGAGACGCCAGCCTGGTACTGTGGGCGGTGCGCAGGGAAGACGAAGGCACCTATATGTGCCACATCTCCACCTTCCCACAGGGCAGCGCCAGCGGAAAAACCGAGCTGCTCGTGCGTGGTAAGCCTGGGCGGGGCTGGGGAGGAGGGGCGGCAGCCCTCTAAGAGCAGAGACCCTGGGGAGGGCGGATCTTGAGGGACTGAGCGCCCAGCACTGCAGGGCAGAGCGATGTGAGGGAGCTAGAAGGAGTTAGGCAGGAGGCCCTGAGTTTGCACCCCTCCTCCACCACTACCGCCCCTCCCCTTTCTTTATGGAGTACTGGGATTGAACCTAGCACCTTCACACATCTCCAGCCCTTTTTTATTTTGAGGTAGGGTCTTGCTAAATTGCCCAGCTGAGGTCAAATTGAGAATCCTCCAGCCTCAGCCTCCCAGAGCGCTGGGCTCATAGGCATGCCCACCACGGCTGGTGGTTTCCTCTGAATGGGCTGAGCACCAGAGAATCTGACAGGTCTACCTCTTGGAGCTGGAGCAGGAAGTCTGTGTGTCTGGGTCCCCCTTGGCAACACAGAACAGTCCCCTTCTGTGTCCCAGGCCTTGCCATGAGTCATTCATGAAATGTCAAGTGCCGAGGAAGAGAGTGCCAGACCCAGGGCTCTGTGAGGAGGAGTCTTCCGTGTGTGGGTCAGGATGAAATCACTGAGGAGGTGAAATCATTCAGGCTCAAGGAAAGCCCCAGACAGTGGGACACCACAGTCCCGGGTAAGAGGCAGACAGGAGCTTTGGAGTCAGACAGACTCTGTGTGCTCAAAAGCCTGTCTCTCTGGCTTGCTGCTGTGGGACACTGGGCCGGTCCCCTGTCTGGAGCACCCTAGATCTGGTTGTCCTGTCCACCATAGTGGTTGTGTCACACAGCCCGTCCCACCTCCAAGTCATCTCTGTCAGGAACAGCGCCCCTCCTTGCCCAGGGCCCAGAACCCAGGGCATTGTATATTCCTGGGTCCCTGGCACGGCCCCCAAGCCATGTTTGCTGAGTGCTTCTTACGCTCCAAGGGCCTTCTGACAAGTTCCCCTGCATCTTCTGTTTGACCATAACCCCTTCATTATCCGAGGTGGAGTTAGTGACACTGAGGCACAGACTTGCCCTAGACTACCTATCTCCTCAGAGACAGGGCTGGGATTTGAACCTGGCCATCCTGTGTCCTTGGATAACCCCCTCCCCCTTAAGGGTTCTGTGCCTGCCATGGCCACCGGCAGGAGGTGACCTATTCCTGTCACCCTCTCCCAGCCTTGCCTCAGAACAGGGTGGAATTACAGGAGGCGACTTTGGACCTTACACCCGGGAATCTGGTGCCTGTGGCCCAATGCATCTCCGAGGGGGGCTGGCCCCCTCCCCAGGTCTCCTGGCTCCTGGGTGACTTAGGTGACTCAAATGAGACCATCAGAGAGCACAAAAAGCAAGAGCCAGGACCCCTGCCAGACACGGTCACTGTCACCAGCGTCCTGATGATGGTGCCCTCAGGCCACGTGAATGGCAAGAATGTCACTTGCAGAGTGGAGCACGAGACTCTGGAGAAGCCGGACCTGCTGTCTGTCAGACTCTCTGTGTCCTGTGAGTAGAGGGAACCGGCCCTGGATCCCCACCCCACGGTCTACACTGCCCCCCCAGCCCACAGACAGCACCGCCCCTCCTGTCTGCAGCAGCTCCTTTGCCACAGCCAGTGCTGCCCTCCCTCGGGCGTCCCCAGCACGCACTGCCCACGCGCCCGCACCTGCATCCCTGTACACCGCTGTGCACTGGCCTCTGCACAGTCTGAGCCCGCTCCCTGTCCCTTTGCCTACAGTGGCTCACCTCACCAGCGGTAGCATGACCCACATTCGCAAATAAAAATCAAGCCACCAACTGTGTCCCACACATGGGCCCCAGGATCCTATGCTTTCTACACTGGTTCTTCCTCTCTGAAATGCCCCCCAGGGTTGGCTACACTGGACCCCCATAGTGTCTACACCCGCTGCTTTATGGAAGCTGCCCCCCATTTCTCTTATTGTCTCAGAGGGCAGTGTCTACAGTCTCCTCTGCCCAGTGCGGGCTGCACTACCTGGTCCACTGGCTGTCTGATCCGTAGGGCAGAGCCTGCATGGATACCCACAGAGTTAGCGCAGTCACAGCCCCGGGACTCTAACCTGCACAGACCACCAGGAGAGGAGGTAGCCTCAGAAGCGGTTTTCAGGTCCCCTCAAACCACCCATTTAAAGAAAGATATGGAGCTGACCCATGTGTCTCACGTGGCCTATGATGCCAGCTACCCAGGAGGCTGAGGCATGAGGATCGCAGGTTTCAGGCCAGTCTGGGCAATTTAGATCCTGTCTGAAAAATAAAAGGGGTGGAGTACAGCTGAATGGTAGGGCATTTGTGTAGCTACAGAGGCCCTGGGTTCCATTCCCAGCACTGCCAAGAGAGAGACAGACACAGAGAAACAGAGAAAAGATTTATGTTTTGTGGATTTCATGTAAATCAGTATATCCAAAGTATTACCATTTTAACAAGTAATTGTTTTTAAAAATCATTCTTCAGATCTTTCACATTCTTACCATTGCAAGCCTTTGCAATCTGGTGCGGATTTCAGACCAGCCGTGTCTCAGTTGTTCAGGGGTGGTGTTAGACAGCACGGATATCAGTGCCCACCCTGTCTACACTGGCAATTCTAGTGATGGACACACATATGCGTGCTCACGGCCTATCTGCACTTCCCCAGCTCCCCGGGGCGCTCTCTGCTGCTGCTGCCCCAGCATGGCCATCCTGCCTCCCCCAGGAAACAGTGCCACAACCGCTGCCTCTGTGCTTCCCCAGTGCTCTGTCTGGGGCCCTCAGCAGCACCCACTCAGCCTCTTCCAGCGCTGTGCACACTGTCTCTCCCATCCCTGTCTACACTGGCTGTCCCCACACAGGCACTTGGCCCACAGGTTCCCTCAACAGTCACTGGGTGTGACGGAGGAGGACATCGGTGGTGACTTGCACCTGCCTCCTCCTCACTACGCAGATGGCCCTGTCCCCTTGGCCTGGCCCCTGAAGACTTAGGAAAGTGCCCGCTGCCATTACACGTAGGCAGAGAAGTGGAGGGGACTCCATCCTGCAGGACTTTTCAGAGCCTTGAACATTAAGGCAGGCCAGGATGAGGCTACCCAGGAAAATGGGCTGAGAAAGACAGGTCCTGAGAAGCCCCTTTGCTGCGCCATGTCTGAGGATGCCCAGGCCTCTGCTCTCTAAAGGAACCTGTGGCCCTGGGGTCCTCCCATTCCCCTCCAGCTCAGCTGCTCCCATCCCACTCAGGCCGGAAGCCCTCAACTCTTCAGCTGCTCCGAAGGCTCCCCATCCTGAGCTTGTGTGTCTGTTTTCCCCAGACCTGCCTCAGGTATCCATTTCTGGCTATGATGACAACTGGTACCTTGGCCGCAAAGCTGTCACTCTCACCTGTGAGGTGGATAGCAACCCAGAGGATGTGAACGTGGTCTGGAACACGTGAGTTGAATGACCCAGGTCTGAGGGGGGAGCAGAAGAGAGGAAAGCAAAGAAAGTGGGCAAGCGCAGGCCAGGCTGCCATCCTCGTGCCAGGAGGAATTTAGTCCCAGCTGTTGATGCCCAGTCTCGGCCCCACCATGCGGAGCTGAATACCAGCCCTGCCACATGATGCTGACAGCCAGAAGATTGTCCTTAAATTCACTACGTAGCCTGTGCTGGCCCCAAACCTGTAGCAATCCTCCTGCCTCAGCCTCCCAAGTGTTGGGATTACAGGTGTGCACCACCACACCCAGCTGTGACTCATTATTTTGTACAGTGTTTCTTGGACCTTTTTTCAAATCACAAAAATAACTTCTGACCATTGCAGAACCTTCAGACAATACAGTTAAGCAAAAAGAGGGAAATAGTTCCCCCATAGCCAATAAAGGTGGCCAGCCACATTTACCTCCAAAAGTATCTATTACCTTTTGTTATATGTCCTATTTGTTACTTTTTGTTTCCAAACCAAAACTAGAATTGTGCTATGTATGAGTTTTGGAAACCTTCCCTCTGTCTTGTGAACACCTTTTCACATCAAAGCACATAAATCCATAACTCCATTTTCTTCCAACACTCTCTTGGGGAAATTCTTACATGTACAGAAAAGTCATGAGAATTTCCCAGGGAATACTCAGAAATCCAGCCCTGGGCTCCCCCATGGATGTTCCGCAGCCCTTCCTGACACCATGCTGATCCTCCACCCACGCATCAACCCTCCCAACCCTTATGCAACCCAGGCGTCCACTGCGCCCTCTACCGATGCAGGGAGTCCCTCCCATGTACCTGCCGTTGGCTAACTGGCCAGCCCCAACAGGCGACATAGGAAGCATTTCCCAGGGAGGAAAGGCAGTCACAAGCTCTCCAGGGCGGTGCTGCTTTGAGTCCTGCCCCCTGGGTGGCATCTGGATTGGGGTCCCTTATAGCCCCAACTCAGGCTCTGCTCTTTGACTACTGTGCCAGAGCGCTAAGCACAGCACTCTGGTGAACTCCACAGAGCCACCCCCTTCCCCGCGGTGTGGACAGCGTCTTTTGTCCCCTTTTTCTAACTAGGGCGGGCAGCACTCACACCCCTAACCCGAGTGCCCTTGAGCCTAGCACAGCACCGTGAATCAGTCCCAGCCTCGCACACCCCAGATCCAGCCACCTCTGAGAAAGCCCCATGAGGCTTTGGGGGTTACCTGGACCCTTCAATCCACAGTGCTGAATGCCAGAGCAGGAGGGCCAGGGCCTTAGCTCCCCTGTGCCGGCCGGCTTCCACCCTCGCACCACCAAAGGGAGATAAACACAAACTTGAGAAGTTGAGCCTGAGGAGGGGATGGGGAACTAGCAGACACCGGGTGACTTCTCAGCAGAGGCCTGAAGGAGGGGAGGGGATCTGGCACAAGAGAATTTGTAGATGGCCTGGAAGCACATCTGGCGGGCTTGAGGCTCAAATCTGGGGCTCTGTGGGTACAGATGAGGGCGGACGCCCTGGGACAGATAGAGATACTGACTTCCTGCTGAACAAAGGGATCTGCTGACTTGGGTTGCGGGCGCCCCCTGTTGGCCATCTGGGGAACACACAGGGCTGGGAAGGCCACAAGGCTGGTGGCTGCTTCTCTTTGAGCAGTTGATTCTCCCAGGGTGTAGTAGGTGGGGTGGGCAGGATCTGCTGATGCCTGAGACATGGCTGGGAGAGGAGGGGGGTGGTGAGGGAAGACACCCCAATTGTTCTGTGGCATCTACTGCGGGAGGCTACATTGATGGTGCTCAGTCGCTGTCACCCTAGGGTTCAGTGGGGGCCACTTCCTCACCTGCTGTCTCCTCTAGGACCAGAGGGACTCTGCCACTCTCTGCCAAGGCCCAGGGCAGGCAGCTCTTCATCCCAGCCATTGAGGAGTCCATGAATGCTACTTTCATTTGCCTGGCTACTAATGCTGTAGGGACTGGCCAGGCGGAGCTGACCATCCAGCTCAAAGGTGAGGAGTGGAGGGGAGTCGTCAGGGTCACCGAAGGGAGGTGGCCGCTGGGCTACCCACAGGTGGAGGTCTGGGAGGGGTGCCAGCTTGGGAATCCCTTCACAACTCCATGCCTAGGCCAAGCGCTCTCAGGAGACACTTGGCTTCCTGCTAACCTCCTGCTGTGCTACTGGTGCCTTTCAGCACAGGGTACACTCCCTTGCCAGCGCAGGCCGGGGCAGTGGTGGACCCCTCTTCCCTAGGGGCTCCGAAAAGGCCTTTCCTAGGGTCGTAGGCAGAGATGTACTGATTGCAGTTGACAGCCGCCTGGCTCACAGGAATCCAAGCCCCCCACAAAAAAAAAAAAAGAGCATTACTAAAAATACACCTTCAGCAGTGGTTAGATCCAGCTGCACCAAGCAGGCAACCTAGAAACTTTCTTTACGTTGCTTATCTCTGGTTTCTTTATGCTGGTTAGTAGGGGAGCTCTGTTCTCAGAATCCTGTACCCTCAGCACTGTGGGAGTTAACATCCCACCTGTTTAGCAATCCCAGGACTGGAAACACCACTTACAATAGCTCTGCCCACAGCCTCACTGTCACTAATGTCCCAGTCAGAGGCCTGAATCTGGGTCCCAACTGTCTAGGTCCCTTCACTTGCCCACTCTTAAAAATATGAGAAAAACCCATAAATGGGAAATTTTGTTCACTCACAATTTGGCTAAGGAAGAAAGGTAACTAGTCTGCCTGGCCTGGCACACAGGAGCACTGTGACTTTTAGGGGAGGTCCAGACAGCCAGGAAATAGGCATCTGCAGATCCCAACAGAAGACTCGGTCGGGAAAGTGTTGAGGTTCGCTCTTGTTGCAGGTTCCTGGGCACCAGGGCCCATGAGGAAGTGTCGCTGTCAGCATGAGGAGGCCTCAGGAATATCTTTTCTTTTTGTAATGTACTTGGTACAGGGTCTCACTACACAGCTCAGACCTCAGAGTGGTCCTCCTGTTTTCAGCCTGCCCAGCACTGGGATTACAGATGTGCGCCACCACACCCAGTGTTGATGGGGGTGGGGCGGCACCTGCACAGCATGTGGCATGGAAATTCAAAACCTGGTCCCTGCGCTTGGCTAGGCAGGCACTTGGTCCGCTAGGCTCTCTCCACTTCAAAAATCCAATCCAGATTTGCTGGCTCACACCTCTCATCCCTGCACTCTGGGAAGCTGAGTTAGAACTACAGTTGTAGCCCAGCCTGGGTAGCTGAGTGGGACTGTGTGTCGAAAGAGAAAATGAGAAGAGGCAGGGAGGTCGTAGCTCAGTGCACAGAGCCTAGGTTCAGCCGCCCAGGGCAAGGGAGAGAGACAGAAAACAGGGAGGGAGGGAAGGAGGAAGGCAAGATCCAAGACAGAAGAAGAATGAAAGAGGAAAAAACAAGAGAAAGAGAGGGAAAAAAGAAAGGAAAGACAGAGGAAGGAAGAAAAAAAGACCAGGAGAGATGGCGGCTGGGAGTGATGGTGCACACCCGTAATCCTGGCACTGACGCAGTGTTAGCAAACTAGGACACTCACTCCGATTAAAACCAGCAGGGCCAGGGTCACGATGACGATGGCCGTGGTGTGATCCGGCTGCTCCCTTCACGGTGTCCCTGGAAGAGAGGAAGAAACATTTTGGTAAGAAACGCCAGGCGAGGGAGGCTGAGGCAGGAGAACCGCTGTGATTTTAAGGCTCGACTTAGTGAGTTCAAAGCAGCCCAGACTATATAGCAAGACCTAGGCTCAAAAAAAAAAAAAAAAGAAGAGGAGGAGGAAAGGAAAGACAAGAAAATCTTAGTGTTTGTTGTTTTTTCTTTTTAATTTTAGGGCAGGGTCTACAGGGTGTTCAGGGTCCCACTACTAGATCCCATTCGTAGTGATCTGCCTGTTTACTTCCTCCCAAGAGCTGTGACTACAGGGAAGGGCCACCACGCCCAGTCTCAAGCAGCCCCAGGGGTGGGGCCAGCCCGGCAAGCCCAGGGATTGAACCTGCAGCCCCTGCACCTGCTTGCAGACTTTAATCTGCTGAGCTATTTGGCCAGCCCAGAAAGAAAGAAGAAAGAAAGAAAGAAAGAAAGAAAGAAAGAAAGAAAGAAAGAAAGAAAGAAAGAAAGAAAAGGAAAGGAAAGGAAAGGAAAGGAAAG
>NW_004524773.1:2469842-2475658 GCF_000260255.1 Octodon degus | reverse complement strand
AAAGAAAGAAAGAAAGAAAGAAAAGGAAAGGAAAGGAAAGGAAAGGAAAGGAAAGGAAAGGAAAGGAAAGGAAAGGAAAGGAAAGGAAAGGAAAGGAAAGAAAAAAAATCTCAGTTTTTCAGGATTGATTCCTAGGGCAGGCCAGATAGTTTAGCGCATCTTATGGAACCGACCCTTGCATTGGGAGAGAATGCAAAGTTCCGCTTGACCAGGCCTACCTAGGTCAGGGTCTCACCCCAGACGCCTCTGCTGGGCTCCAGTACGCCTGCGCCCTAGAGGAAACCTGGGTTGTGAGGAGTAAAGGGCGTGGTCTTCAGGCGGTTCTTGGTTCTTACATAAAAATCTGTTCCTTCCTGTCTTCCAGAGCCACCTCCAGGCGGGCAGCAAAGCCACATCATAGCCATCGTAATCGGTACTGTCCTGGGTCTGGTGATTTTAATTGGAGTGGGCCTCCAGATTTATTGCAGTTACTGCAGATCCCATGGTGAGTCCCCGCCTCCCAGCCTGCCCCCCCTTTGGTGTCACCCCGCCACCGAAGCACCCCGCCACCTACTGCTTGGGCTTTGATCATAAAGCTTTTCCCTCAGCCAAGAAATGCAGTGGGTCCCTCACATCCCAGCCAGACCCCCAGCCTCTAGGAAGTTCCTGGATGCCCCAGAGTGGGCCAAGCACCGACTCCTGGCTCTGCCCCAGCTTGGCCCAATGCACTGTGATCCCCGCAAGGCAAGATGGAGGCTGTCTGAGTCTTGCCTGTGTCTCACTCACACCACCTGGTACCTGAAGACACAGGAGAAGCACTTAAGAGGAATGTTTGCTGGGAGTCGGGCATGGTGGCGCACCCCTATAATCCCAGCAGTTGGGAGGCTGAGGCAGGAGGATCACTGAGAGAGAGTTCAGGGCCACAGCAAAAACAAGGAAACATTTCCGAAGTGTAGCTGTCTTATTAAGTTTGTCACGGTAGGTAAATGGCTTCAGCTCTGTGCCTCAGTTTCCTCATCTGCAAGAGGAAGTAACTACCTAACATTATGGGTGACCCGTTATCACAGCACTTGCCCCAGGGCAAGCCCCATGCTGAGTGCATGTTAGCTGTGATTATGACTCTCTTCCTCATGTCAGTAGTACTAAAAATCCACAGGAATGGGAATTTCTGTGTCTCCTTCACAGCTGGATCATACCAGCCCCTCGGATGGGCCTGACACAGGGCAGACATCTACTGTCTGTGGAATAAGCGTGTGTGAAACTGAGGAAACTGAATCATAGAGAGGTTAAGTCCCTGGGTCCAAGCTCAAGCAGCTCCTAAAAGACAGGGAACTTCAGTGCTTAGGCACTTTTTTGGGGGGAGAGGGTCTGATTGAGACAGGGTCTCGTTACGCGGCTCCGGATGCCTTGAGCTCACTGTGCAGCCCAGGCTGGTCGCCAGCTGGCAACAATCCTCCTGCTTCAATCTCCCAAAGGCTGGGATTGTAGGCATGCACCACCATGCCTGGCAAAAAAAAAAAAAAAAAAATTCTGTATTTATTTAGGACAGGGTCTACAGGGTCTCACTACGTAGATCAGACTCATAGTGATCCGCCTGTGTTCAGCCTCCCAAGTGCTGGGATTACAGGCAAGCACCACCATGCCCAGTCTTAATTGCTGTCTCGGCGTGCCCCGGGGGCAGGGCGGGCACAGCAAGTCAGGGATCAACCCCAGCTGCTGCACGCTGCCTAAGCAGATGCTTTAGTCTGCAGAGCTATCAGGCCAGCCCCAAAAATTGTTTTTGAGACACAATCTCACCATGTAGTTTAGGCTGGCCTTCAGCTCACTGTGTAGTCCACGCTGGCCTCAAACTCGTGGCTATCCTCCTGCCTCAGCCTCCCAAGTGCTGGGATTAAAAGTGTGCACTAAGACAACAAGCCAAAAAAAATATTTTCTGTTTCCTAACCAAACAAAAAACTGGATGCCGGCTTTTCAGATAGCACACGCACCTTCGCTGTTTAATAGCCATGGGGGCCACTCCCTCAGGGCCCACTGAAGAGGAGGATGTAGGGTTGTGGGGCACAGACCCCCCAGTGTGCCATCCTTCCTCACAGCGTCTTCTCCTTCCCTCTCCCCAGGTCATTACAGATTCAGCTCCCCCTTGAACAGGACAAATGGAATAAACGGAGTGAACAGGGCAAATGGGACAAACGGGGTGAACAGGGAGAACGAGGTGAGTGTGGCGGTGGACTGAGAGGGTGAGTGGTCTCCAAGAATCGGAGACCTACAGTCAGGTCCCTCCTGTGGGATAGATGTACACGGGACAGGATCAGGAGCCCGGACCTTGGAGCATGTGTTGCCACCCAGAAGGCCCACAGAGTTCATTCACTAAGGCGCAGCCCCTGGGAGCCAGGTGTTCTGCCGGAGGCTCTGCATTTCATTATGTGTCCGCCTCAGTCACCACTCCTTGGGGAGCCCTGCCCTGGCTGCCACAGAGAGGGGCCGGGCAGAGGCTTTTTTCTGCACATTTCATAGAAGTGCAAAGATTCTGATTTATTCCAGGGAACCCCAAGGCTAACATGACTGTCTCCCGTCTAGGTCCTGTACTCAGTGGTCAATGGCACAACATCCTTGTGAAGTGGACTTGAGGTGACACATAAGGACTGAATTACATGGGTGATAGATGAAGATGTTTCCCAAGTTACGGGCCACCTCCCCGGCCAGATGTCAAGATGTGACTATGTCCCCCAAGGCAGTGAGCAGCACAGGTTCCAGCAAGGAGGCATTGAGCTCCAAAACACTGTCGCTCATGGATGCTGGGAACACAGCGAGGATTAAAATGAACCAAAGGACAAGCAGCAGAGGGCAGAGGTCAGGGAGACCAGCACCGCCTTCAAACTGCTGTACCAGAGGGGCCCCACAGGGACAGCACTGACTCAACCCAAGAGATCAGAGAGACCAATGGGGAAAAGAAGGATTTCTCTCCAGGCTTTTGGAGCACATGGACCCAGCCAAGCTCACATCTGAAGTGCTGGGCATTTGGACCAAGGAAAGGTTCCAGCTTTATAGTTGTGTGCCCGAGGTTGAAGAGGGTGGGCTTTAGAAACTAGGGGAGGGGCCGGGGAGATGGCTCAGTGGAATAAGCACTTGCCTGGCAAGAGCAAAGGCCTGAGTTCAATTCCTG
Source organism: Octodon degus (assembly GCF_000260255.1). Taxonomy (NCBI): domain Eukaryota; kingdom Metazoa; phylum Chordata; class Mammalia; order Rodentia; family Octodontidae; genus Octodon; species Octodon degus. The sequence continues at coordinate 2,472,516 of NW_004524773.1, read as the reverse complement.
GTTCCGCAAAAAAAAAAAAAAGGAAGAAAGAAAGAAAGAAAGAAAGAAAGAAAGAAAGAAAGAAAGAAAGAAAGAAACTGGGGAGACGGAACGAGGGCACAGAAGCGAGACTGTGTTATTTCCTTCTCTTGTTGCTGAGACAAAATGCCTGTGCCCAAAGTTAAGGGAGAAAAGGTTCATTTGGCTCACAGTGTGTGGAAGTTTCAGTCCATAGTCGGCTGGCTCCAAGGCAGAGCAACATATGACAGAGGGCAGCCATTCATGGTGGCAGAAGACAGCAGGAAGAGCAGAAGGGGGGAAACAAGCCTCTCTTTGCCCCTTTTCTCTTATCCTAACTGCTGGGACCAGGGCGGTGCCAGGGCAGTGAGCATAGCCACCCCCCACCCTCAATCCCAGCATGGCACTGCCGTCAGCGACATACTATGCATTGAACTACCTTGGAAACAACTCAGGGACAGCACGAGGCTCTGGGGGAGACAGCTAGACACAAACTGTAGCAATAACAGGCTTAAAAGAAGATAGCACTTCTTGAGTCCTATGACAATAAGACAATGTAAACTCTGTATAGAACATAGGTGCTTTTTTTTTTTTTTTTTGTCTTTTTGAGACAGGGTTTTACTGTGTAGTTCAGGCTAGCCTCAAACTCTGAGAGGTCCTCCTGCCTCAGCCTCCCAAGTGCTGGGGTTACAGGCGTGCACCACCGAGCCCAGCCATGGCTTCCAATCTTATCTTTACCAGAACAAGAAGTTACAGCTACAGGGGAGGGGGCAGAACTGAAGGGGGACTTCCACTTAAGTGCCACTTCGCTCCCCCCCTTTGATCCTTTCTATGAGTTTTAATAGCATCACTATGATAATCAACATTTACTTTGTTAAGGGATGGGAGAAGGTCCATTTGTCATTTCAGGGAGCCAAGGGGTCCCACGCCAGCCAGGACAATAGCTGTCTAGAACAGAGGCCTCAACCCGGGCCACACCCGGGTTTTTGCTAATTCGTGAAGAAGGAGTGGCTTGAGGGTGAGGGACAGTGAGAAGGGAGGGAAGGAGGTGAGTGCTGTGGGCCGGGCTGGGCGCACAGAGAGGAGGACACGCAGGAGTAATGTGCAGAACACAACAGAGAGGTAGTGTGTGATGCGTGATCTTTTAAACCCTGAGAAGTCATAAGCTCTTTTTTTTTTTGGCGGAACCGGGGATTGAACTCAGGCCCTTGCGCTCGCCAGGCAAGCGCTTATTCTACTGAGCCATCTCCCCGGCCCACATAAGCTCTTTTTTTTTCTTCTTCTTCTTCTTTTTGGCATAACCAGGGATTGAACTCAGGCCCTTGTGCTTGCCAAGGAAGTGCTTATTCCACTGAGCCATCTCCCCGGCCCCCATAAGCTCTTACCTCAAGGCTCAGTCCCAGCCAACAGCGTGGAGCATGGCTTTCCATCCCGCTTCAGCCCACATGTTTTATTTGGGTGCTGGGGGGTCCAGGGAAACAGTGCCCTGTCCTCTTTGCTTCAAAGACAACCACCAGCACCTTGGTTAGACCAAATGTATTGCTGACAGTTACTTGAAGGGACAGGGAAAAGTCCTAGCCAGCTCTGTATGCAGCAATACCTGGAAATAGGGCCGGGTTTAGTGAAAATGGAAAAGATGTTCTTCTTTCAAGCAGAGTTGTCCACGCAGTCCTCCACGCAGGATCAGCTGGTTCGGATGGTCCAGATCCTGATGGGCAGTCCACCTGCCTTGGACGGTCGGTGCTGTTAACTGTGGTGGCCCTAAGGCACAGCTGCTATAGTTTTAACAGAGGTGGGCTAGACAAGATTACAGCATGAGGCTGATCCCATATGAGTCCCAAAGTTGTTTGATTTTTATTCTTTTAACCAAAACGAAGTCCACAGGTTGGAATGGGTGTATTGGGTCTACAGGGCTTAGGGGTATTTTTTCCTGAACACAGTTATAGATGTCTTACTATAACTGTGGATTATGTTTAACTGGATTTGTCTCATTTAAGGTCAATTTTTATAATTTATAGGGATCGCCATGTTTTGCCTGTATTGGGGTGAGGGGTGCCTGCTGAACTGGATTTTGGAAGGGAAATTGGTTTATGCACTGTATTTTTCGAGGTCTGTGGCCAATAAGCTATGTGAAGTTTTTGTTTTATCTTTAACATCTCTGTGAAATTCTGGACTACTGCAGCTACAAATGAATGTGGGTCCAACATTGGACCCCCAAGGTCAGGGGACATCCAAATCGTGAGCTGATATCCCTTAATAGTGCCTTGATCAGCTCTTGCCTTTTCTGTTTGGGTGGCAAAAGCTTCAACCCATCTTAGAAGGCACAGACAAGCGTAACACACACGAGAGCCATTACTTGCTTGAGAAAATTTCATAACATCCGCAGCATTTTACACGGGGCAGCTCCTGTTTCCTGGGTAAGCCCTTGTCTTGTTTTACATACTTAAGGTTAAGCACAGTTTACACACAGCCTGAGCAATTGTAGGACTTCATGACCCACAGAAACGGAGTTCTAGCCATGTCCATTTGAGACCCCTGACAGAACTGCTTTATGACCCTGGCGCGCAGCACTTTGGGGATGGTTAGCCTCCCAGCAGCAAACTTACAAAATCGTCCTCCCGCTTTGTTGCTGCCACAGCCAGGCGATTGTTACTTCTTTCTCCGTAGCTCCGTGTCT
>NW_004524773.1:2467234-2469282 GCF_000260255.1 Octodon degus | reverse complement strand
GCTCACGGATGAGGCTCCTGGAGAGTGCCCCTCTGTGAGGGGCTGTCCTAGCAACCCACTTTGTGTCCCTGTCTTTTGGTTTTCTCTGGTTTCTGTCATTCCAGTTCTTTGGGTTCCCTGTGCTATATGCCCGTCACTTCCCTGGGGGCCCACACAGCATCTCAGAGCTATAAAAGTTTTTGTATTTCATCTCTTTTTCCCTTGGGCATTATATTTGGTGTCAGATGTTCACTTTTTTTTTTTCCTTTGCCGGCAAAAGAGCCCTGGCTACGAAGTCATCTTCAGATTTGACAATCAGTGGTGTCTTTTCCGATCAACTGCTCCAGTCACTCCGTTTCTTCCATGGGCTGGCGAAACTGTGGTGTCTTATATTTGGGGTGTTCTTGAGCCTCCGTGGTCACCTCCGTCTCATCATGTCGTCACCCTAGCGAGCTCACGTGTCTCCTCCTCTGTCTGCGCAGTCCCTTCTGGACGGTCTCTCAGGCCAGCTGTAGTGGTGGCTCTCGCTCTTTCTCTGTTTGTCCTGCAGGCTTTGAGCTTCTTTCACCTTGGTCTTGAGCTGTTCAGATTCCTCCGCTCTTCTCTCTCCACTGCCAGCTGTTGCCTGCCAAGTAGCCCCCAGGTTTTGTTGTTGTTGTTGTTGTTGTTTTGTGGTACCAGGGATTGAACTCAGGACCCTGCACTTGCCTGGCAGGCGCTTATTCTACTAAGCTATCTCTCCAGCCCACCCTCATTTTACTGTTGTGCAGTGTGTTCTCAGCACTTACCTTCTGAGCAAAGATCTTTCTTTCCATCGCCGTTGCCTTATGTGGTCCCCATTAGCCCTTTCTGTCCCTTGAGCTCACTCTTTGCTATCTTGCGCAGCTGGGCGGGGGTGCTCCTTAGTGTCACTGTACTGTCTTTCCTTTATCCCTGTGGCCCAAAGGTAACTTAACTTGAGCCTGTAGGTTTGGAGGAAGTCCCTTTTCAGCAGGGGAACCAGATAGTTTGGAAGATACAGGAGCTTGTGTTGGACTTTCTGTCCCCCATGACACATCTTTTAGGCCAGAAAAAATGCCCTCTCTTCTGGCGCTCTAGTGGCTCTCATAATAGTTTTTAGACAGTGGCCTAATGGGTTGTGTCTACTCAGTGTTCAGTTCTGCCATCTACCAGAAAGTTCATGAGTTGGACATCTGCTCTTTATGGTGACCATGTTTCCTCCATGCCTCTAGCCTGATCAGGCCTCGTCCTAGGAACTTTTCGTTTCTGTCAGCCCAGGGAAGCCAGCGTCTGGTCTTTTTTCTTAAAAGCAGTAGCCTTTTGCAGGCAGCCTCCTAGTTTTAGAATCTCTATCATCTCTGCCATCCTTTGGGGACATTTCTTTTCCCAGTGTTCATATATATATATTTTTTTTTACCAAGTCAAAACTGTATCCAGCTTTATTAAAGATACTTTTCATAAACAATCATGGTATAGTGTTCATATTTTTTGCTTCACACACACTCTCATCCTCATGTAGTTTTGGTCGACTGGCAGATCCTGGCTTGGTTTGCTTCTGGCTTTGTCAGCATCCTCATCTTTGGCCCTTAGTGATTTCTTTGTCTCTGGGAGCCTCCTCTCCGCTTTTCGCTTGGCCTCCGTTCATGACTTATGCATACTTCGGGAGTCACTTGTGAAACCTGGGCGGCGTTCATGCCAGTACAGCCCTCTGGGTTTTGCCCGTAAGCAGCTAGACAGGGCTGAAGATGTGAATGTGGTCTGAACTATATGTGGCCAGGAGTCCATGTAGGGACACTGATCCTGACCTCCGGAGGTCATCTGCTTCTGCTCACCACCCTACGCTCACCCAGTTGTGTTTTGTCAGCTCCCCCCACCCCCAGGTAGCCATTTGCCATCAAAGGAGAGCCAGTATATTTTATAAAGAGTTTCTAACCTCTGGGGAATGGGAGTCAGCTATATTTCATAGTTTTCTCCATAGCTTCTTTAAAAGTTGACCAGCCTTGAGCCGGGGAGATGGCTCAGTGGGATAAGTGCTTCCCTGGCAAGCACAGGGGCCTGAGTTCAATCCC
>NW_004524773.1:2464707-2466219 GCF_000260255.1 Octodon degus | reverse complement strand
AAAAAAAATAAATTAATTAAAAAAAAGAAAGAAAGACTGGCTAAATTACAGAATATTCATGTTTTAAAATGTATGGGAAAAAAAACATGTTTGTTATTTAATTATAAAAAATTAAAAAATAAGCTTGACCAACTGCCAACAGATCTATGTGTAACCTTGAATCAGTGGGTTTTTTTTCATTTTTTCCATTTAATCATGTATGTCTTTATTCTTCATAAACATGGATATAAATGCAAAACACTAATATATGTGGGTTCTGTATAGTAGATTGATCGATTGTAATACTGAGGATTGATCCCTGGGCCGTCTCATTATATCTCCATCTCTTTTTAATTTGTTTTATATATTTATATTTTTCTTGACAGGGTCTTGCTAAGTCAATAATTTGCCCTGCTGGCCTCCAACTTGCAAGCCTCGGCCTCAGCCTCCAGAGTACTGCTGGTTTACAAGTGTGTGTCACCACATCCCACTCATTTTAATTATTGCTAAGTGTATAGTTTTGTGGCATTTAAGTACATTCTGTTTTGTTTTAATGTATTTGGTTGTTACAGGGTCTAACTGTACAGCTCAGACCCATGGTGATCCTCCTGCTTTCAGCCTTCCCAGCGCTGGGATTACAAGTTTGCGCCACTATGGCGGGACTCTGGCCAGACTGGTGCAGCATGTGGTGCTGGGGATTGGTACATACCGCAGTCCCCGCTTGCCTAAGCAGGTGCTTCAGTCCACTGATTGAACTCAGGCCCTTGTGCTTGCCAGGCAAGCACTTATTCTACTGAGCTAACTCCCTGGCCCCCACTGAGCTATCTTGCCGGCCCCTGAATCAGTGTTCTTATCTTAACCCAAGAGATGGAAAAGAGCAAATTAACCATGTAATTACAATTTAGGAATTTGCAAGGCATAAGAAATGTTCTATGCACATCAACTCAAACTGGAAACCAACAAAGTACATTTACCAATTAGTTAAAATTTGTTTGTTTTCTTTAAATATAATCAGCTAAGCTTTAGGAGAGGACTACAGGTAATTATGGAAGAAAGAAACTATTTTCAAATGGTGCTGGACATCCACATGACAAAAAATATACATTCATACAAAACAAAAAGACCCTGTGCACCTCACAAAAAATGACTGAAAATAGAGCATAGGCCTAATTGTAAAACACAAACTGAAACTCCTAGAAGGTAATGGGAGAGAAATCGAGATGAACTTTGGTGGCAAAGAGTTTTTTTAGATATAATTCCAAAGGCATAATCCAGGAAAAAAATAATTGATAAGTTAAACTTCTTTAAAATGTAAAACTTTACTCTGTGGGAAACGTCGTCAAGTGAATGAGAAGACACACTACCAGCTGGATGAATGTGTTTGTAAAGGATACATCTGATACAGGACTATTATTCAAACAATACAGAGAACTTACAAAAGTGTCAGTGAGGAAATTAGCAACCTAAGTAAAAGCCAGGAGAACTGAGCAGATATTTCACTAAAGAAGATCACGGGGGGGGGGGGGGGGGGGG
>NW_004524773.1:2461678-2463397 GCF_000260255.1 Octodon degus | reverse complement strand
CCCCAGCCCTTTTTGTCTTTTTGAGACAGGGTCTCCTTACACAGTTCAGGCTGGCGTTGAACTCACTTTGTAGCTCAGGCTGACCTCAAATTTGCAGCGCTGCTCCTGCCTCAGCCTCCCATATACTGGCATTACAGGCGTGTATCACCATGCCTGATTCATAGTTGCCAATCTTATCTGGACCAGAACAAGGAGTTGTAGTTAAAGGGTGGGGTGGGGACACGTGAGGAGCGTTGCTCTTTAAGTCCTGCCTTTCCAGCAGTGACACCGCAGCATGCAGGAGGCCTCACCTGCCACAATGGCCCAGCTCCTGCCCCAATCTCTCCATACATCTGTTCCCGTCCCCTCCATAAAGGACACCACTGGCGTAGGCACCCAGGATTGCCTAGGCCCTCCAGTAAATTGTCCAGCAGGCTGTGCAAGGCTTCAAGATGACCGCTCAGGCACAGGGACAAAAGGCCAGATTTCCCCATGGGCAAGGGTAGCCCTTTTACTGTAGAATAGCCCATGCTGAATATTCCTGCTGCTGAACTTCCAAAGCTCAGTCCATTTCCTGAAGTTCCATGAAGCACAGGCCCCAGACAGCTGCCCAGGTTGTTGGAGAACAAAGGAACAACTGAGGTAGATGTGAACTTATGACGGGGCTACTGGCTCCAGCAGCCTTTGCCGGTGCCCCAGCAGCTGCGCAACTCCATGAGGCAGAGCCACTCAGATGCTGCAGATAAAACTGACTTAAAAGGCCTGTGGGGGGCTGGGGGGCATTCCCGGGTAGAGGCCCTGCCTGGTGTGCTCAGGGCCTCCAGCACCATCGCCATCACACAAAAGAGTGAAAGGCAAGGCCAGTGAGCGTGGAGGCTACTTGGAGGCTGCGAGAGAACACACTGGAGCAGGACTAGGACTTACTTGGAAAAGCAGGGAGAGGGCACAGCAGAGAAGGCGGGGAGGGGAGACAGGCAGGAAGGGGACCTGCAGGGGGACCACAGTGGCCGAGAGACAGTGCTGGGCAGACTGGTAATTTTCTTTCTGTTACTCTGTGTGCCCCAGCCCCTCCTTAAAGCCTATTTATTTTTCTATCTCAGATGCTACCGTAGGGTATCTTTTGTGGGGAGCAGAGGTTTTTGTTTTGTTTTGTTTTTGCGGTACCAGGGATTGAACTCAGGACTCTGCGCTTGCCAGGCAGGCGCTTATTCTGCTGAGCTATCTTCCCAGCCCAAGGGAGCAGAGTTTTGTGTGGATGGTCACTGTATGAGACTGAGCCAGGGCTGAGGATGTAAGGCCCACAGTCAAGAGGAACCACAGAACCACCCCACCAAGGCTCTCCCACACCTTTCTCCTGCCCTGTCCTTCCCTCCCCCTTTAATCCTTCAATTGGACAACACAGACCAGTTACAAAAAACCACCAGGACTTCATTCTGAGTTCGCTCTTTTGCATATGGATATCCAGTTTTATACAACCTTAGAATGTCATTAATGCCACCAAATTGTCCATTTTAAAATGACTCACACAGCCGGGTGTGATGGTGCAAGCCTGTAATCACAGCACTCTCTGAGAAGCCAAGGCAGGTGGATCACAAGTTTGAGCTGAGTGAGACCCTGTCTTTTTTTTTTTCTCTCTCTCTCTCTTTTGGTGGAACCAGGGATTGAACTCAAGCCCTTGTGCTTGCCAGGGAAGCACTTATTCCACTGAGTCATCTCCTGGCCCTGAAACCCTGTCTTGAA
>NW_004524773.1:2443829-2461253 GCF_000260255.1 Octodon degus | reverse complement strand
TAGTCCTGGAACCAGATGTGGTGGCACACGCCTGTAATCCCAGTGCTTGGGAGGCTGAAACAGGAGGATCACTACAAGTCTGAGCTGCTTAGTTGGACCTTGTACCAAATACATAAATAAAAGATTTTTTTTTTTTTATAAAACTAGCAAATCATATACTGAGACCCAGTAAGTTAATCATCTTAGCATGAGCTTAGTGGCTTTGAAAACAGAATTAGCACTACCAGTGGAGCTCAGGGGTGGAGGACCTGCTTAGCATGCACGAAGAATGGGCTTCATCCCAGCCCCCAAACAACACCAGTTCTGTTCCTGTCCTAGAGCTCAGAAGCCCGAAGTGAGGGCTGGCCAGATAGCTCAGCAGACTAAAGCACCTGCGTAGGCAGAGCGCAGTGGCCGGGGTTTGATCCCTGCGTGCCGTGCTGGCCCCTCCCCAGGGGTGCACTGGGACAGTGATTGAGGCTGGGCATGGTGTCACGCATTTGTAACCCCAGTGCTTGGGAGGCTGAAAACAGGAGAATCACTACGAGTCCAATCTACATAGTGAGACCTTGTAGACCCTGTACCAAATACATTTAAAAAAAAAAAAAAGTCCGAAGGGAGCCCAGCGGGCTACAGTGGGCTGTTCGCAGGCACCTGCTCCATCCTGGAGGTTCGAGGCGAAAATCAGTCCCTGTGCCTCCCAGCTTCCAAAAGCCACCTGCAGCCCTCATCTTGCCACCTCCCATCCCCCATCCAACTGTGACCACTGTCCCTTATGAGGACCCCGTGGTCACTGCAGGGCCCCCTGGTAACGTGGAGCCATCACCCCCTCACCAGAGCCTCATCGCATCTGCAAACTCGTTACCAAGTTCCCTCACAGAATCACAAGGCCCAGCATGGGGACCTGGATATTTGGGGGGTATTAGGCCCTCTGCTGTCTGCTCTTGGCCTCCAGCAAGCCTCACACTCAGGCAGCAAACATGTACCACACGCACCCAGAACGACATTGCTATCCACGGTGGGCCCTGTGCAGGACGCTCCTGTCCCCTGGGGCCACTAGCCTTTACGACTCCACAGCACAGACAGTTCTATCAAGTGTAGCAGCAATCTAGGCATGATGGCAGAAGCCTGTAATCCTAGCACTCAGGGAGGCTGAGGCAGGACAATCACAAGTTCAAGCTCAGCCTGGGCAATTTCCCAACTTAGCGACACCCTGACTCAAAATAAAAAAATTTTTAAAAAATAAGAAAAAGGGCTGAGGATATAGCTCAGGATGAAGGTCATGGGTTCAATCCCTAGTACTGAGGAAAAAAAGATGCCTATCATATGATTTCATTCTTATGAAATATGCAAAACAGTCAAATCCATAGAGACAGAATAATGGCTGCCAGGACCAAAGGAGGACAGAATGGGAAGCAGCCGCTTAATGCAGTCGAGAGTTCCCTCTGGAGGACAGAAATATTCTAGAATCAGACATGTTCTGGAATTAGCATGGATGGCTGCACAACATCGCCACCATAGTGACTGGCTTAGAACTGGATCCTTCTAGCAAGATGGTAGGTTTTACGTGCGCCTTACCACAATGAAAAACAATTTTTAATTCTTTACAGGAAAAAATTTTCTTTCTGGTCCCTTGTACACACAAAAGGTTAAAGTTGTGAACCAAAGGAGAAATTCTGTAAAAAGGAAGGGAAAGGGGAGGATGCCTCAATCACAAGGGCAGAAGCTGCTCCCCTGCCCCTCCCCCTCCTGGCTGGCACTGAAAACAAGGACCTGGATTTTCTGGATCTCCCCAGGCACCCTCTGAAGGCTCAGTCCTGCTTCCTCCACATCCTGGCATCATCTTCCGTCAATGCCAAGATGGCTGCTGTGCTCCAGACATCGTTTCCAGGTTCCCATCAGAGAAGCAGCACACCCCTTCCTGCCTGAACCTCTAAGAGTAGTTTCCCTTCCCAGCAGCATTGTCTCTGATCTCATTGGCCAGCGCTGGCCAGCACTCAACCAATCCCTGGCCAGAAGAATGGGATGGGGCAAAACCAGGATGAAGGCTGTTAGTAACTAACGTCCACCTCTGGGTAGCAAAATTGAACTTGGTTCTGACCTTTTGGGTACTGTTTATAAACATGCTGTAATAAGTCTGGACTCTTTTTTCCTTTTTCTTTTGTATTGAGAAGTGAACCCAGAGTGTTCACACTGATCCATGCTCCTCAGTCTTTTTTGTTTTTTTAGATTCAGAGTCTTGGTAAATTGTCCAGGCTGGGCTTGAACTTTCGACCTTCCTGACCCCACCCCCAAGAGTGGTAGGGTTACAGGTGAGGAAAGGACACTTCCTTTTTAATAATGTAAAGGAGAACAAGAGAGAGTGAGATCGAGAATGAGCAAGAGACAGTCAGACAGACAGACAGACAGACAGACAGACAGACAGACAGGCAGACAGACAATCCCCAGCAACTGAAAAATCTAGAACAGCTGGCTCTGCCATATGCCCAGCTGTCAATAACTGCTGAGGCATGACAACCTGGCCCTGGCAGACATGGGAAATCACACAACTAGGACAAGGAGGATGGAGGGGGCACGGGAACCCCGGGTAACCAAGAAATCTTGCAGGATGGGGAGGTGAGGTGAGTCCAAGACCAAGCTCAGTGGTGCTGGTACTGAGCATGGGCGTGTGGGGTCCTGCTGCGGGCTGGCTGCTGCTCGAGGCAGCCCTGTGAGTCAGCGGCAGTCATAGCTCCACACCCAGGGAAGAACCTGAGGCGCACAGAAGTGAAGAGCCCTGGAGCCTGCAGCTGTTCCGTCTCCTTGGATCACATCGGCGCTCACGGAGATCGGAAGTCTGTGATTTCCTCACCTGCCCCAGCCTGGGACAATGCGGCGCCATGACCTCTGACTGGCCATGTCCTGGACACGCATGCTGTAGTGCTGACACCTTGAGCCCCAGCTCAGCATGCTCTTCCACGAGGCCACAAATGCAGCCAGCCCGGCACCACCCGCCCCACATCTCCACGGCAGCACCCATCCCTTTAGAAATTTCTGGAATTATGAAGGCAGCATTCCCTATCTGTGCTGGCCAGTATGACAGCCACTAACACAGCATTACTGAGCAGCTGGAAGTCTGCGAGACTCAACTGTTTCATGCATTTGGTGGTGCATGTCTGTCATCCCAGCACTCAGGGGGCTGAGGCAGGAGGATCTTTCTGAGTTCCAGGCCAGCCTGGGCTACAAAGTGATTTCAAGGCCAACCTGATTTACATAGTAAGACCCTGTCCCCAAAAAGAAGTATATTTAAGTATATAGGAAGCATATTAAATATATTAAATAAAACATACATTTCAAATGGCTATTTTTTTTTACATTTTAAGTGGTTATTTAAATTAACATTAATTAATTGTCATTATTATTGTAGCTAAGGGCTACAATATTAGATAGCTCAAGCCTGGTCTCTCCACCACTCAGGCTCTGACCCAACAGAGTTCAAAGCCAGGCAGAAGCCAGGCATGGTAGTACATGCCTGTAATCCCAGAACTCAGGAGACTGAGGCAGAAGGATCATTGTGAGTTCGAGACCAGCCTGGGACACAAAGTGAGCTCAAGACCAACCTAAACTGCATAGCAAGACCCTTTCTTTAAAAAAAGACAAAAAAAAAAAAAAAAAAAAAAAAACAGGCAGTGTGTGGCAGTAGGTGGTTACAACCACATCTGCAACCCCGCCTGGGCAGTTTAGCCAGACCTGTCCTATCTGAAAAATTAAATACAAAGGACTGGGGCTGGTGAGATGGCTCAGTGGTCTAAAGCACCTACTTAGAACAAGCTAAGCTAAGCAAAAGCACAGGGACCGCGGTTCAATCCCCAGCACCACATGCCAGCCAGCCCCGCCCCCTGGTGGACTGAGCTGGCCACACACACACACAATTAATTAATTAATTAATTAATTTTAAAAAAGAAAAGATTATAAATGTAAATCTTTTTTTAAAATTCAAAAAAAAAATACTAAGGACGTAGCTCAGCACTCTCTAAGGGCACAATTAATCCTGTCCACCTCCCCAGCCGGGCACCCACACCCAAGCACGCGCACACACACACACAGGCACACAGGCACACAGGCGCATGCCGGCATCTGCCTACTCCGCCCTCCAGCTGCCCAGGAGCACGCAGCTTGCTCAATGCCCCTGCCGTCTCGGCCTCCACCTCTGCCTACACTGTCACACAGCCAAACGCTCACCCCACCCCACGCCACCCATCATCTGTCCCATTTCTGTGCCATTCCAGGTCTCAGCTGAGCTGGTGCTTCCTCCAGGAAGCCCTCCCAGCCCACCAGCCCAGGCAGGCATCCCTGGGGCTCTCCTCGGCTACTGGGATGACCCCTCTGGGTCCCCATCACCTGGGTCTCCTACAGGACAGTGAGCCCTCTGAGGACTGAGGGCCGGCTGAAGGGCTCTGTCATCACAGTCTCGTGCAAGTGGGCACAGGAAACATACGCTGGAATGAATGAATGCTTCTGAAAAAACTAAGAAGCCAGGCATGGTAGTGCTTGTCCGTAATCCCAGGCCCCTGGGAAGATCACAAGCTCAAGGTCAGCCTGGGGGACTGAGCAATTGAACAAGATCCTCTCTCTGAATAAAAAACAAAGAAAAGGTGGGGATGTAACTCAGTGCAAAAACCCTGCATTCAATCCCTACTACTAAAAAAGGGAGGGGGAAGTGAAGTACTTTAGAGTGAGCCAGCCCTGGGTGCTGTGCCACCTCTACCTCTCCCCCCTGGAAGATGTGCCTGTCTCCCTAGGCCTCAGTCCCCCCATCCATGAAATGGGCACAGTGCTGTGCAGCAGCTGTCATGAGAGATTGAGTGGTAGAGGATTGCTCAACCTGAGGCTGCAGTGACAGTGTCTGGGATCACCCACAGTCCTGCTGATGGGAAAAAGAGGTTGAAGGGACCAAGGAGGAGCCTGGGGAAGCCCAGCAAGTTCCCAGACACCCTGGGAAACTGGTTCAGCCAGTGTCACTGCTGCTGTCAGACACATAAGCCAGGCTGTGGAAGGCAGTGCGGAAGCTGGGCTGGCTTCAGGTGTCCTGAGGATCCCACCCGGCCCTGAGCTCCACTGAGCTGGGCTGCTTCAGTGAGCCAGCCCTGGCACCTGGCCCCCCTGGCACCTGACCGTGGCCCTTGGCATCGCCATAGGAACTAAGATGGAGATGTTCATGGGAACCCTGGGCTGCTTCTCAATGGGGTTCCTGTTATCAGGTAAGGAGGGGACAACCTCAGAGGGCTGGGGGTCACAAGGGACTTAGCCCCAACAGAAGCTTCCCCAGAAGGAAGGGGAGATGCTGGGGAGAGGAAACGATCACAGTGAGCTGCTTGGGGCGGTAGAATCATAGCTTCATCCTTCTTTTGTGTTTTCATATTTTGAGACAGTGTCTCTGTAGTTTAGGCTGGTCTCCAGCTCTCCATGTGGCACAAGCGGCCTCAAATTTGTGGCAATCCTCCTGCCTCAGCCTCCCAAATTCTGGGATTACAGGCATGCACAACCACACCTGGTTATCCTCATTTTATCTGTGGAATGTTCTAGGATGTGAACAGGAATTTATTTGTTTTTAGTTCTCTGCTGTATCCCACTGCTGAGAAATCTAGGGAATATATATATATATATATATGAATATTGAATATATATATATATTCATATATATATGAATATGAATATATATGATATATATATATATATATGATCACTGGAATGGTTGGTTGGTATAGTAGTTATTTGTATTAAATGTATTATATATATTAAATGTATTATATATACATTGTAAGTATTGGTTTAAGAAAGTCCAAGCATTTCGGGGCAAGCCACACAGCATCTCAGGGCAGAATAATCTTCTGGACCAATGGGATGGCACATCTGTGGTGTCAGTACCGATTTTAATGTCTGCATGCAGAGCAGGCATCGCTAATCAATGCCAGCACTGCCTTCAGCACACAGTGCTAGGAGTTCTTGCCCCAGACCAGGATCTCTGGGGAGGAGAATGCGTGGCTCTGCCCAACACGCCCCATCTCAAGCTGTCCCCATAACTTCCTCCAGCCTCCGTCCTGGCCCTCTGGCTGCCTCAAGGTATCCAGGCAGCTCTCCGCATCCAGAAGATTCCAGAGCAGCCTCAAAAGAACCAGAACCTCTTCCTGTCCGTCCAGGGTGTCCCCGGCACCTTTCAAGACGTCATCTGGTACCTGGGCGAGGAGGCTGATGGAGGCACGAGGCTGTTCTCCTACATCCCCGGGCTCCCGCGGCCCCAGAGGGATGGTAACGCTATGGGTCAGCGAGACATCGTTGGCTTCTCCAACGGTTCCATGCTGCTGAGGCGTGCCCAGCCTTCAGACAGCGGCACCTACCAAGTCGCCATCACCGTCAACCCCGACTGGACCATGAGGGCCAAGACCACAGTCCGGGTGGCCGGTGAGTGCCAGGGGCCTGGAGGAGGAGGTGGGAAAGTTGAGGGGTGCAGGTGGTGCTGTCAGTCAGGCCCAGCACAAAGCACCGTTCATCTGTTCTCCTCCTGCCTAGCAACACATACTGACCGCGCACCCTGCAGGCCATGTCTCTATATTTTGAGACCGAGTTGGACTAAACTGTCCACCCTAGGCTCGCACTTGTGATTGCCCTTGCACGCCCCAGAGTGCTGGGGTTACAGGGGGGCCACTGTGTCCCATGTGGTCTCTCGTCCTCAGCACCCTGACATTTCTGAGTATTCTGGAGCAGTGAGCAGTGCCTTGCAGAGGGGGTCTGCAGCACCTGTGACCCCCACTCACCACACACCAGGGGCGCCTTGCTAGCTATGACAACCAACGACATCTCCAGATTTGTGTCCCAGAACAAAATCACCCCTTTGAGAACCACTGTCCAAGAGTAATTTATTTTTACCTTCAAACAACTGCTCAAGCGGGGTAAGATGGTGCACACCTGTCAGCCTTAGACTCCGGGAGGCTGAGGCAGGAGGATGCCGCTGGTTTGAGGTCAGCCTGGCTTTGAGGCCCTGTCTCAAGCAAACAGAAAAAGTACATGGGGCAGGCATGATGTGGAAAGGAGGTCTTCGAGGCAGCGTGACTACAGAGGTGACACGTGAAACAGCCCGGGAGAAAGTGGTTGAGGGAAGGAGGTGTTATAGCCTGAATATTTGTTTCCTACCTCAAAAGTCATGCGTTGACATGCTAACCCCAGGGTGACGACGGCATTACAAGGTGGGGTCTTTGACATTTCCGTCTTGTTCTGTGGTGCCGGGGATGACCGCTGGGCCTCGTGCATGCTGGGGAAGCGCCCTGCCACTGAGCACTGGCCCCCGCCCAAAAGCCCCAGCTCTGAGAGGTGACCAGCTGGGCAGGGTGCAGAGCCTGTGAGTGGAATCAGTGTCCCTAGAAAGAGGCCCACGGGAGCCCGGCGACTCCGTGATCATGTGAGGCCACAGCGAAGAGGGTCGTTAGGGAAACTGACCCCGCCGGGCTGGGTGTTTTGTGCCTTCGCGGCTGAAGTCACTCGAAAACCAGAAAACCCTGAACCAGAAACAGAGAACCGCTCGTGAGTACCCCGTGGAGGGCGTGCGTGCGCTGGCCGGGATGTCACGCTGCCCTGTCACCTGCAGAGAAGCAGGAGGACCCGCCCGCCCCTGCAGCCGCACACCTGCCCGTGAACACCGGCATCGTGGTGGCCGCCACCGTGGGGCCTCTGGCCGCCTTGGCCCTGCTCATCAGCGGCATGGTCTGCCTCCTGGTTCTGAGGGGCCGCAGGGGACAGAACTCCAGGTACCGCCCTGTGGAAGGGAGGGAGGGACCAGGCCCCACACCACCCCATCCTATCCTCCTAGGGGGCTGTCTAGCCTCCCTCACTATCCTGATGTGGCTCCTCCCGTGAACCCCCAGGGTGACGGCCACAGGAAAGCCAGAGCTGAGCGCCCATCCTGACACTGGTAAGCAGGAGCCTGGTTCCCACCGCCCGCCCTTCCCCGGGCCTCTCCATGCCTCCTCCCGGCCCAGCCAGGCCCCACCCCAAACCTGCCCTTCCTCCCTCCACTGCGCCAGGCTCCTGTCCACCACACAGGCCAGAGTCAGCACAGGGGCCCCACCCCAGCTCCTCTGCTCCAGCACCCTCCGTGGCTCCCCTTTCCCCCTGGAAGAGCTCAGCCTCCTTAACGTAGTTCTCGAGGACCCTCACAAACCACCCTCACTGTCCTTCCTGGTCTCTTGTCTTGTATGGGACTTGCTCCTTCCAGGTAATCCGGATCACGCACGCACGCACGCAGGCACGCACGCAGCCAAGGTTCCTAGAGCCTGGCCCCGTCACTCCCTCCCCGCCAGGTCTCTCCCCTCTACCTTCCTGAGGTTTCCATTCTTCCCGAACCCACACTGGCCTCCAACCCTGAGCACCCTGAGCTGCCCTGGTCACCACAGTGTCCCCAGCACGTGGTCCAGCAAGAGGAGAGCCTGAGTGAATGAATCCGTGACTGTCACACACCACCCTTAGCTGCTCTTTCCCCTTGACCTGTGCTGCAGGTGACAACATCTATGAAGTGATGCCACCTCCAGTCACCCTGGTGTCCCCCCATAGTGGCGTGGAGCCCATGACCTCAGCGACGGTGAGTCCCATCACCACCCTCTTCCCTAAAGCTGGCTTCCAACAGTAGCCCCCTCTGAGCTGCTGGCAGCACCTTGGGGTGCCTTGGCATCTGATTTGGAAACCATAGCTCTGTCTGTCTCTCACTCTTCCTCCCTCTCCCTCTGTCTCTCTCACCATTTTTTTTTTCTTCGTGGTACCAGAGATCAAACCTGGGACCTTGTGCTTGCTGATGGGAAGGAGGGAGGGATGTTAAATAAGTTGTTCACATCATAAAAAGAGAAGCTTACCAGGCAAAGGCTGCAAGCTGAGAAGCCAGATGTGGCCTGGAGGCTGAGTCTTCTGGGTGACTGGGCCACCGAGGGTGCCCTTGTCAGAGGGGGACTGTGACATGTGGCGAAGTGGCTTCCTTTGCCCAAGAGCACCATGGTCAGGGGAAAGAGGAGCAGTGGGGACTTTGAATCCAGGCCTCATGATACCTGAGGTCAAAGACTGGACACAGGAGCTGGGCAGGCATGTTGAACACCTGTGATCCCAGCTATTCAGGAGGCTGAGGCAGGAGGATCACAAGTTTGACCCCAGCCTGGGTAATTTAGGGACTTAGCAAGATCCTATCTCAGAATGAAAATTGCAAAGGGCTGGTGATATGGCACAGTGCAAAGGCCCTGGAGTCAGTGCCCAGCACCAAAAAAGAAAAGTAAAGCAAGGAGAGGGACGAGGCAGTCAGGTGCCCCATTCAGCCGCACTCCTCCCTTGCAGCCCCCCACCTTGCCCACACGCCTGCAGCCAGAGCCGGAGAATCAGCACTACCAGGTGTGGAGGGGACTTGGGGACCCAGGACCCAGGGAAGGGTGGAGGGGGTCTATCCCTCATCTCTCCACTGCCCTCCCAAGCTGGAAGGATCCAGCCTCCGGGGAACGCCCTGGGAAGATCCCTCCCCGCACCTAAGGTCTCCACCTCTGTGCATCTGGGCCCTGCATTCACAGGAGGGACAAGGCCCAGAGAGGGAAGGGCTGCTGGGTCACACGGCGGCCAGGGCCCGGTAGACCTTGGCTCAGGGACCCATTCCTCCCCTCCTCCTCCTCCAATCCTAATCCCTCTCTCCAATCCCAGGACTTGCTGCACCCTGACCCTGCCCCTTACTGCCAGCTGGCACCCACGTCCTCTTGAGGGCTCTGGGGAGCCAGGCTGTCCTGGATTAGGGGTGCACATTGCAGAGAAGACCCGGAAGGACAAGGCCATCAGGATCTGGTGAGGTGGACTTGGTCACACAAAGGCTCTGCATAGGACAGAGTGGTGAGGAGACAGGGCAATGACAGGCCCAGCTCCTCAGTCAGCCTTGAGTCTGCAGGAGTCGGCACCACCTCCTCTGGGCCACAGCCAGAGCCAGATATCTGGGTGGCCCCACCGCGGAATCTGCTGCCAACTTCTGGGTGTCACCACCACCTCTGAGGGCAGAGCCCTGCTCCCGTCTTGAGTGTGGGCTCAGCTTATGGCCCTTTGATTCATTCACTCAGCAATAAATGAGTCCTCGCTGTCCACAGGCAATGTGGAGACCCTCGGAGTTCGGGCAGGAAACACAACAGACGCAAACCCCTGCTGTCCTGGAAGAACCCTGGCACAGGGGCAAGGACCCAAAAGCAAAACAACTACCTCACACTCACACCAGGGAAGATAGAGGAGGGACGAGGACCCAGAGATTGGAACTAGGGAGAGCAGAGAAGGCTTCACTGAAAAGGTGACAAAGGAGGGAAAGAAGGACCCATGGGGTTCTAGAGGGAGAGCATTCCAGCCAGCGGGAGCAGCAGGCTCGAGGCCCTGAGGAGGGGTGTACAGAAGAGCAGAGGAGGACGGCGTGGTGGAGGCAGAGAGGGGAAAGGGAAAAGGATGGAAACTGAAGTCGCAGAGATGGGGCAGATCGTGCAGGGCCAGGTCAGATACAAGCCCGTAACCCCAGCACATAGGAGGCTGAGGCAGGAGGATCCTCATTAGCAATCTGGAGAGATCTTGTCTCAAGATTTAAGAGCTGAAAATGAGTTGAGGGTGTAGCTCAGTGGGAAGGCCCTGGGTTCAGTCCCCAGCACTGAAAGAAAAAAAAAAAAAACAGTGGGGGGGGGGCTGTGGGGTTAAAAGAGATTGTGTAACCAAATAATGGTCACTCAAATGACAGTAATGTGACCTCAGATGACAAAAGATTGCAGCTGTGCTTGCACACAGGGTCTGGAGATGGGGAGGTGACCCTGAATTTCCCAAGTGGCCCCCATATGTCATCAGAAGCCCCTTCAGAGAGGAACAAGGAGAGAGTCAGAGCCAGAAGAAACTGTGACCACAACAGGAGCAGAGCCTGACAGGACACAGCTTCAAGGCAGGAAAGGGACCGCAGCCAGGCCACTCCCCCGAGTCAGAGTACTGCCTTGTAAGACAGTTCCCATCAGCCTTGAGAGCTGTGATGACACAGGGCCCTCTAGAAGCAGAAAAGGCAAGAACACGGCTTCCCTCCCCAAGTTTCCCGGATGCTCCCAGGCCTGCTGACACCTTCTGATACACCAGAGAGACGCACTGTTTGTTTGTTTTTGTTTTGTGACAGGGTCCATGTAGCCTAGGCCGACCTTGAACTCACTATGTAGCTCAGATGGTCCTCAAAATCTTGCCAGTCCTCCTGCCTCAGCCTTCAGGGGAGTACTGGGATTACAGGTGTGCTCCACCATGCCCAACGAGATCATTTTAGACGCTGGGCCATCTAAAGTGTAAAATAATAAATACATGTTGTTTTAAAAAGGAAATTCTTTTTTTATTTTTATTTTTGGCAGAACCCGGGATTGAGCTCAGGCCCTTGCACTTGCCAGGGAAGCACTTATTCCACTGAGCCATCTCCCCAGCCCCAATACATGTTGTTTTAAATCACTTAGTTTGTGGCACTTTGTTCCAGCAGCTGTAAGAAAGTAATGTAGGGGGGCTGGTGAGATGGCTCAGTGGTCTAAAGCACCTACTTAGAGCAAGCTTAGCAAAGCACAGGGACCACGGTTCCATCCCCCAGCACCACATGCCAGCCAGCCCCGCCCCCTGGTGGGCTGAGCTGGCCACACACACACACACACACACACACACACACACACACACACAAATAAATAAAATTAAAAAAAAAAAAGAAAGAAAGTAATGTAGGGGGCTGGCCAGATAGCTCAGCAGGGTAAAGCGCCTGCTTAGGCAGACTCAGAAACTGGGGTTCCATCCCCGGCCTCCCACGCGGGCCCCACCCCCGGGGCACGCTGAGATGAGGAGTGAGACTGGGTGTTGTGGCCTAGGCTTGTAATCCAGGCTCTTGGGAGGCTGAAAACAGGAAGATCAGAGCTGTGTAGTGAGACCCTGTGCTAAACACATTAAATTTAAAAAAAATTTTAAAAAGCACCAAGTGGTTGCAATGTGCTCAAATTTTAGGGCTTTGTCGGATAGCTCAGTTGTTTAAAGCGCCGCTTGGGCAAATGCAGTCAGGCTCATAGGGCCGCAGTTCAATTCCCAGCTCCAGAAGCTGCGCCAGACTCGCCCTTAAGGCAGCCTGAAGTAACCCCCAAAAAAGTAGAGGGTGAGGAAGAATTCTCAGGAGGGGAAGTCACAGCTCAGGCTGGGCAGGGACTTCTCCATCTGCAGCCTTTCAAAACAGCTGAGGCCTGCCCTTTGGAGCTCCTTCAAACATGATCATCCAGGGTTCAAGGATCCAGTCTCTGTTAATTTTGAGCCAAGACAAAGAAACTCACAAGCCTCCCATTTTCTGTTCTAGCCACTGCTTACTAAGCCTGGATATCCAGTCTCTCCTTTTCCTTGGAGTTTTCAACCAGGCATGTGGCTGGCTGCCTATTATAACATAAAAACTACATTTCCCAGGAGTCCTTGCAGCTATATGTGGTCATGTGACTAACTGCAGGCCAATGAAGTGTAAGCAGAAGACACGGGTAGTTCTTAGGTCCTGTCTTTCATGGGAGAGGAATCCCTCCTCGTCTGGTTTTCCTTTCCCCGGGGAAACACATGAAGAACACATGGGATAATGGGAGCCGAGTTTGTGTGGCTGAGGGCAACGCCCTGAGGGAGAGCACAGCCAAGTGAGAGAGAGATTCTGTCACCCCCTGCGCCTTTAAATTCTAATTTCATATAACCGAACCTCCAACTTGGCAGCGTCTTCAGCACTCAGGTCTGTGAGCTTCACTGCCAGAGCAAGTCACGTGGTACAAGCTAATGTCGCACTGGGCAAGAGCGCTCCTAACGTGTACCCCAGAAGAGGGCGCTCTGGAGGCTGGTACAAGCTACTCAGTGACTACATTATTAGGATTCAAACTCAAACCCAGGCAACTGCGCTGCTTTCTGAAGAGACAGAGGGCCGTCTTTCCACTCCCTGACCCTTTGCTCACGCAGCAGACACAGGACTGGACCATCCAGGAGCACAAGAATGAAAGGATACTTGGAACAAAACAGCACCTGGGAGCTTCCAGGGAGGCAGAGATGGTGGAGAGCTGACCTCTCCGCGGGGCAAACCACAGGCCAGCGACCAGCAAGGAATATGGCACCATGAGTGAACGGAGATCACAGCAGCATCATTACAAGCGCCCAAGGTAGGCACAACCTGGGCAGCCAGCAGCGCATGGATGGATGAACAAAACGTGGATGGGTTGGGTAAGGGGGTCCAACCCAAGTCCTTCACACAGAGCCACTCACCAACCTTTCAGATTTTTATTTTAAGCCAGAATCTCACTAGGTCATTGAGTGGCCCGGACCTGGGTTCACACTTGCGGTCTTCTCGCCTCAGCCTCCCAGAGTGCTGGCAAAACTGTGGTAGTGTGCAGAGAAATGATACTCAGCTCCAGAAGGGAGCAAAACTCAGACGCGTGCGGCAGCACCGAAGAAGAAACATAACACTAAATTCAAGCAGCCTCCACGAAAGCCACACATCATACAGTCCACATCTGTGCAGAGTCCACAGGAGACAAGTCCATAGAGAATGCAGGGGAGTGGAGGCCAGGGGCTGGGAGGGGGCACAGAGGGTGACTGCTAATGGCGGTGGGATAATGACAGATTTTTCAGTTGGGTGCAGAGATGTTGCCCAACTCCATGGATTCACTGAAAGCCTCTGACATCTACCCACTAAAGCCATGGATTAAATGATTAAGGTTTACACTTTGAAAGCCCAGCATGGTGCTGGCCACACCATCCCTCCGGAGACTGAGTCAGGAGAATTGCCACAAGTTCGAGGCCAGCCTAGGCTACATAGTGAATTCAAGACCAGCCTGAACTACATATGGAGACCCTCTCTCAAAAGCACAAAAAATAATATGATAAAATAAAATAACGTAAGGAGGGAAAGAAGAAAGTAGGGAGGAGAGGAAGGAACAAGGGTCTGAGAGCCCAGTCTTGAGTCCATCGCCTGCTGGAGGGAAAGGGCAGCTGGAGGCCTAGGCTAAGGAGAGGGGAGACAGTGTGCCTTGCAGCCCCTGACGCTTTGTCACCCCGGGAATGTCACTGGTGATCACTGGTCAGCGTTGGTGTCCGCAGGGTGGGTCCTCCACCCTCGGGCAGCCAGGCCGCCTGGAGTCTTGCTGGCCAGCAGGGGGCGCCAGAGGAGCGCCCTGACTTCAGACTGGTGCCCGGCCCTGCCCCTCCACCCACCCCTAGCTTCGCACCTTAAGCATGGTGTCCCCAGAGCGCACGGGCACCTCCCTCACCCACCCTCGACGCTGCAGACACAGCGGGCCCTCCTGAACCTGACTTTTCATCCCTGCTCCCAGCCTTGGGCCAGGTCGGCTACTGCCTTGGCCTCCTGCCTGTCTCTCGCCTTCTCCAGCCCCAGCGCCAGGCCCAAGGGATCTTTCTAGACTCGACCTGCCTTCTCTGCTCAGAACACTCCGTGGCTTCACAGCCCTGAGAAACCAGGCTGTTCACTGCAGCTTGCACCCTTTGAAGGCCTCAAGGTCCGGGTCTGGGCCTCCATCGTAAGCCCTCCATGCCCACTCTGGTCTGCAGTCCACAGAAATAAGAGACACCATCTCAGTTCCAGGCTCCTGCACCCTCTGTCGCTCTGAATCCCACCCCCCATGCCTGCTTCCTTCGTCCTCCCCAACATCACCTACCTGGCAGCCTCCCTTCATTTACTGGGTGTGTTTATTGAGCAGCTATTGCACACCAAACTCTGTTACATAAACCGGAGGACCAGAGCCATGAAGATAGAGCAGCCCTCCTCAGAGAGCTCATGGCCTGGGGGGATGCTGTGACACCCCATACGCTGAGAAGAATGGGTGACAGACTGGTACAGCTCACTGGCTACCCACCATGCCCTGTGCCAAGTGCTTTTATATTCATTAGCTGATTGTAAGCTCACAGCCGTGAAGAACCCACTCAACAGATGAGGCAACTGAGGCAAAGAAAGGTGAGCTCACAAACTGGGAGGAATGCATGCCTATAATCCCATTGTTTAAGGAAGCTGAGACAGGAGGACCATGAGTTCAGGCCTAGATACAAAGCAAGACCTCATCTCAGGAAAGGAAGAAGGGGCCTGGCATGGTAGCAAACACCTGTAATCACAGCACTCAGGAGGCTGAAGCAGGAGGATCATTGTGAGTTCAAGACCAGCCTGGACTACAAAGTGAGCTCAAGCTCAATATCAGCTTGAGCTGTATATTGAGATCCTGTCTCAAAAAGAAAAAAAAGAGGGCCAGCCGAATAGCTCAGCGAATTAAAGAGCCTGCAAGCAGTCGCAGGGGCCAGGAGTTCGATCCCTGGGCCTGCTGAGACAGCAGTTGAGCCTGGGCATGAGGCACGTACCTGTAATCCCAGCACTTGGAAAGTTGTAAACAGGTGGATCACTCAAGTCTGATCTAATAATGAGACCCTGAACACCCTGTAGACTCTTCCCTAAAATACAAAAAAAAAAAAAAGACCAAAAAAATGGGGGGGGGAGCACAGGGTCTCAATGGACAAGTTGGGAACAGGACCCAAAGTACTATCTTCTGTTCATTTCACTCAAATGTTGGGGTCCACCCAGGTCCATGTACAAGGGTCTGGCCTCTGTGGTAGGATATGGGGAGGACAGCGCTGGCCCGCTGGGGGTCCAGAGGGTGGATTCCAGGCATTTGACCAGTCAACGGGAGACCAGTGTCCCGGACTAAAATGGGGTCTCCTGGACCCCAGGCGATGGCCCCCAAGATCTGCCCGCAGGATCCTCGCTTCCTGAGCTCCTGCCCGGAACGCCACAGGTCTTAGGGCTCCCGAGTTCCCCGGCTTTAGCTCTGTGCTGGAAAATGAGGAAGCGGTGGTGGGAAGGAAGGGGCCAGGCATGACCCAGAGTCATTATGATTCATAGGGAAAACCCTTCCCTTCCGAATTCTACTCCTGTGTGTGCCAAGGGGCATGTGCAAGCCCGCAGGCTCGGGCGACCGGCCAGTGTAAACAGCGGGCAGAGGGGGCCAGTGGTGGCCTCCCCACCCTCTGTGGTGGCATTTGCAGGACAGTGTGGGAGAGCTTGCACCGACTCTCTAGCTGGAGACTGGTGTGTACAAGGCCCTGAGTTCTAACCCTATCACTAAAGGGAAAAAGAAAATTAGGCCAGGCATGGTGACACCTGCTGCAGTCCCAGCACTTGGGAGGCTGAGGCAGGAGAATCGCTGTGAGTTTGAGACCAGTGTGGGCTACAGAGTGAATTAAAGGCCAGTCTGAACTACAAAGCAAGACCCTGTCTCAAAAAAAGAAGGAAGGAAAAGAGGGAGGGAGGAAAGGAAGGAGAGAGAAAGGGGGAGGGGAGGGGAGAGGAATGGAGGGGAGGGGAATAAAAGGGAGGGAGGGGAACAAAGAGGAAGGGAAGGGAGGGGAGAGAGAGTAGCCTTCCCTGCCATTTCTTCTGTGTGTGTGTGTGTGTGGCCAGCTCAGCCCACCAGGGGTGGGGGATTGAACCGCGGTCCCTGTGCTTTGCTAAGCTTGCTCTAAGTAGGTGCTTTAGACCACTGAGCCATCTCACCAGCCCCTTCCCTGCCATTTCTGAGGCAACTGGAAATCCAGTCCCTGACTGGGCACTGGAAGACATTAAGGCAGTATTGGCTTTACTTTCACTTTTTACATAAAATAATGGTTTCGTGAGGGTGTTTGGTTGTTTCTTTGGCAGTAGAGACAGAACCCAGGGCCTTGCCGTGCTAGGGAAGCACTCTACCACTGAGCTACACTCCCAGCGCTTTTTAAAATTTTAATACAGGGTCTCACTAGGTAGCCTAGGCTGATCTGAGACCTATGACTCTTGCCTCAGCCTCCCAAGTAGCGGCAATTACAGGCATGCACCACTGTGGTTGACCCTAGGACACTTTTTTTAAAAAAAATTCCAGGTCTTTTAGAAATAGAGGCAGAAATCACGACGGATAGAAAGTGTCCAGCGGCTAGGATTGGCTTTCCAAGCACCTGGGCCAACGAGGAGTCAGAAATGCTTTGGCAAAAAAGGTTGGGCCTGTGCCGAACATGTGGAAATATTTGTCCTTGTCCTCATTCCCTGAACAATACAGCACAACCACTGTGGACACATCGAGGGCATAGATTAGGTGTCACTAATTAGTCACCTAGAAATGAGCTCAAGTGTACAAGTGTTCATGGGGCCGTGGCTCTGCACGAACAGTTGCCACTGATACAAGGGACTGGAACATCCGGGAGTTTCAGCAGCTGAGGGGTCTTGGGCAGATGCCCTCTGGCCACCCAGGGACCACTACACCCAGGGGAGACTGTATACCCAGAGGGGCAGCAGGCACACCTGGCCTGAGCTGGGGTGGGGAGCCAAAGTGGGACAGTTTTGTCCCTCCATGCTTGATGAATGTGTGACACTTTCCATTACATATA
>NW_004524773.1:2429634-2443729 GCF_000260255.1 Octodon degus | reverse complement strand
TTTTTGGTTGTTTTGTTGTTGTTGTTGTTGCGGAACCGGGGATTGAACTCAGACCCTTGTGCTTGCCAGGCAAGCGCTTATCCTACTGAGCCATGTCCCTAGCCCCCCCTTTTTTTTTTTAGACTGTCTCCTATTTTTCTGCTGGGATAAATGAATGAAGCCCAGAGGGAAAGACGCCTAACCAGGTCCCAGCACAGGGGCTTGAGGTGCTCGGTGTCTGCTGCCTGCACACCTCCCAGGTTGCCCTTCACTTCCTGTCCCCCCGCCCTTCTGCGATAGCCCAGACCCCTGGTCGGGGACCCTTAGCCCAGGCCCGGACCTTCTCCTCAACTCCCACGGTAGGCCTCCCATCCCCAGATTCAGAACAAGGTCGAGGGGCTGTCTACAGCCAGGCATGATGGTGCACACCTTTAATCCCAGTACTCAGGAGGCTGAGGCAGGGGGATCACTGTGAGTTTGAGGCCAGCCTGAGCTACCGAGTGACTTGAAGACCAGCCTGCACTACCTGTCATGGTGTCACCTTGCATTCAGTCCTGGTCCTGCGCTTCCTCCCTCCCTGTCAGCTTCCCTTGCTCTCACCAAGGACCTCGTGCCTTGGGGCCCTGGCGCTGGCTATGCCATCATCTCCTAAGCCCCTCTTCCGGGCATATCCTCCAGAGAATCCCTGTTATCTTCCTCCACCTCAGAGGCCCCTTCAGAAAGGCCCTGGGCTCCCTCACTGAGGGAGCAGCCATCTTCACCGCCCTGCTGCCTGTCATGTGTTTTCTGGGGTGCTTCTCGCTCCCTGAGGTGCTGCTTTCTTACTTTTCACTGGTGCCTGTCTGCCCCGTAGGACTTAGCCCCATGGGAGAAGCGCTGTGTCTGCAATCCGTGCCCCCCGCAGCTTGGCACCCAGTCACAGCTCAATAAATATTTGCTGACCGATTGAAAGACGGAAAACCCCAGGTTAAGGAGGGCCAGGCTGGGCCGGGCAAAGCTCACCCCTGCCCCGCCCTCCGGCTCTTTCCGGGCTAGGATTAGGGAACACGGGTCCCTTCTGTCCCGGCTCCACCAGGACCAACCCAGATCTGCCAGGTGGCTGAGCTGAGCTGCCACACCCTCAGGTCAGACACTGTGATTAGAGGAATCTGGCTCAAGAACCTTCAACAGTGCCGCCCCCGCAATGAGCCCAGCTGCCCCACCAGGCAGGGCCCCTGAGACCCAAGTCAACACACCAGCCGGTGGGTGCGCAGGAGACACAGAGGGATGATGATGGGACAGTGGCCTCAGGCTCCCAAGGGAGGCAATGATGCAACTGGAGGAGATAAGAAGCTGGGGCTGAGGACAGAGGCCCCAACAAGGTCACTGAAGGCACAGCGCCCTGCATCAGAGATGGCTGGGCAGAGAAAACAAGGCTGTCACTTTGGGGGGTGGGGGCAGAGCCTGGGTTCCCTCGTCTGCAAAATGGGCTAGGAGGAAGTGGCACTGGACCAGGTGGCAGGAAAAGCCAAGAAAGTAGGAAGAAGTAGTCATGAGCACCGGGGCATGGTGGCGCACGCCTGTAACGCCAGCACTCAGGAGGCTGAGACAGGAACATCACAAGCTCAGGGCAATTTAGGGAGACACAGACAGAGACAGAGAGACAGAGATAAAGAGAGACACAGAGAGACAGAGACAGAATATGAAAGAAAAGACAAGATTGCTATCAGTAAAATAGATCTGCCCTCTGACCACTTCCCTGGTTTAGCGCCAACAACCGAAATACATGTGACCCCCGTGTACAATTGTCAACTTTCTGGTCTCACATGAGAAAAAAGCAAAAATAAACAATTGAGATGAATTGATCTAACTCAACACACGCAAATGCTACCATTTCAACATGAAACCAATACCAGAATGAGCTGTTTCACCTGACTTTGGCTTCACTGTCTTCAATATCTGGTGTGCACTTTTCAGTCACAGCTGATCTCCATTTGGAAAGGCTCCAGGCTGGCGGCAACCGTCAAGGACAGGACGGCCAGGAGACAGCAGCAGCCCCTCCCTGGCTCCAGGGTCTTCTCTGTTGCAGCTACATCCTATCAAAACCCCAGTCAGGGTCTATAGCTCAGGGGCACAGCACCTGCCTGACAAGCGTACAGTCCTGAGTTCAATCACCCAGTACAAAAAAAAAAAAAAAAGACATCAAAACTGAGTCAAGGAGCCGGGGAGATGGCTCAGTGGAATAAGCGCTTCCCTGGCAAGCGCAAGGGCCTGAGTTCAATCCCCGGTTCTGAAAAAAGAAAAAAAAACAAAAAACTGAGTCAGGAATTGGGCATAGTGGTGCACACCTGCAGCCCTAGCTTTTGGGAGGCTGAAACAGGAGGATGGCTGTGAGATTGAGGCCAGCCTGGACTACATAGTGAGAACTTGTCTCGAAGAAAAAAGAATGGGAAAGAGGGAGAGAGGGGAGCGGAGGAGGAGGAGGGAAGGGGAGAAGGGGAGGGGGAAAGGAGAGGGAGAGAGAGAGAGAGAGAGAGAGAGAGAGAGAGAGAGAGAGAGAGAGAGAGAGCCTAAGTTAGGGAAGTTAATTTTTTATTTTTGGTACCAGCAATTGGATTCACGACCTCACACTTGCCAGGCAGGGCCTGTACCACTGACCTCTGTCCCCAGCAAAGACCCAGGTTAACTCACATCTGCCATCTCTTCAGACACCTTCCAAGGGCTCCCATCTCAGAGTAAAAATGTCCCGAGTCCCCTGGGTGGCCTTCAAGGCCTTATGGGAGCCCCTCAATAGCCCTGTGAATCTTCCCTCCTCAGGCCCAGCCTCACCCAGATGTGTTCCACAGCACACTCCTGCCCCGGGGCCTTTGCACCTGCTGTTCCCAAGCCCGTGCGGCTCTTGCCCTAGACCTCAATGCACCTCCTCACCACAGCCTACTCCAGTGTGGCCTCCCAGGCTGGATGATCCTGACCCTCACTGCTAGCTGTGTCCCAGCCACCTCCATCGCTCTCCCTGCTTTCTCTTTGTCCCACAGATGCCTGGTGCACTGTCACCTGCCCTGTGTCTATGGCTGCTTCACACCTCCTCTGGGTCTCTCCTGTTTGCAGCCGGAATCCCAGCGCCAGGAGCAGAGCCAGCACACAGGAGGCGCTCCACAAATGCATCAGTGAGCATCTGCAGTTGCTACCCTGGGAGGCTGAGGCAGGAGGATTGCCACGAGGGTGAGACCAGCCTTGGATCCTTGGTGAGACCTTACCTCAGAATAATAAAATTTAAGTGGGCTGAGGAGAGGGGGTAGCTCAGGGCAAAGGCCCTGATGGTTCAGTCCCCAGTACTGGGGGAAAAAAATTCAGAAATTGCACCTCCCACTGGGCCAAAGGCCAATGATCAAGAGCTGCAGGTGAGGATGTCACAGTGGGAGGGCAAGGGCACAGACAGTGCCAGGCATGTGACACTGGGGGACAAAGCCCGGCTCTGCTCCCAGCCTCTCCCAGCCCAGCCTGTCTAGCCACTTGGCCCAGGAAGGCACCAGAAACCCGGCCTCCCCAGGGACTCCACTGGCCCCGGCAGGCTCGCTGGTGTCTGGTTGCACAAACACCCTCTGAGCCCCTGCCCTGAGCTGGCAGGCACTGGGAACCCTGTGGGTACAGCCTGGCCCTGCCCTCTCACGGATCACACACTGAGGGGACGAGGACAGAGCCCGGCTTGGGAGAGCACAGGGTGGTTGGAATGGGATAGGAGACCCAAGGGCAGCCCGGGAAGGCTTCCTGGAGGAGGAAAGGCAAAGCCAGGAGGAGCAGACCCTCAGGCCCAGGGCTTCTCCAACGCAGGCTCAGCAGGGCAGGTGCAGAGGCCAGTTTCTGTTTCAGAAAGAGCTGTGTGCTGCACACAGACATCGGGAGTGTGACATGGGGGTGCCCAGGCAATGGGGGAGGCAGAGGCCTGGGTGGGGGTTCACAGACAAGCCTTTCAAGAGGCAGCCACTGTTTGGACGTGCTGCTGCACACGGGTTAATCCTAGCCCTGGGGAGGCTGAGGTAGGGGGATAGCTGTGTGTTCAAGGCCAACCGGGGATACACAGCAAGACCCTGTCCCCCTACACACACTCACGAAAAGAATGATGCATGCCTGCCATCCCACTTACTCAGGAAGCTGAGGCAGGAGTATTAGAAGTTCAAGCATAGCCTGGGCAACTTAGCAAGATTTTGTCTCATTATAAAAAACAAAAATGGACCAAGGAAGCCGCTCAACGCGAAGGCCCTGGGTGCCACAGTGGCCGCACTTTGTGCTGGAGGGCTTAGGGTTGGCAAGCCCAGGTCCCTTGGGCCCAGTGATGGGGGGGGCACTGAAGAGGCCCAAGGCTCACCTGGGAAGATGCCGAGGTCACCTGGGGACAAGTGACAGAGAGGCTCCGAGGGACATCAGGACACTCATGTGATGCCAGAACACTGTCCCAGGCCTCTGCCAGGACAAAGTAGGGTGAGGTGAGGCTGGGGGGGGGCACAGACACCTGAATGGCCCCCCCCTCCATCCCTGCAGAGCTCAGCCCTGAGGGCAGCCTGGGACAAGGTGCACGTAGGTAGGCCACACAGGGAAATACAGCGACGGGCTGGCCCCAAGCAGCCTGCACCAGGACACATGGGAAGCAACACTCGGGAGGCTGAGGCAGGAGGGTCATGAGTTCAAGACCAGCCTTGGCCATGTAGTGAGACCCTGCCTAACAGAAAGTCAGGAACTAACAGGACCGTCAGGACCCCTGAGGCCTATAACCCTTCACATTCTGAAAGACATCACCCCTGTAGGGGAGAAAAGATTTCACCTTTTCCTTGTTGATTCCATGAATGGCAGGACCCTCCCCACCCCACCCCCACAGGGATTCATTTCACACATCTTCCCTGGGATGTCCCCAGTGCCTAGGCCAGGGCTGGTGCGTAGTAGGTGATCATTAAATATCTGCTAGCTGGGCTGCAGGAGATAGCTCAGAGGTCTGATCTCCTGCCTGGCAAGCGCAAAGACCTGAGTTCAATTCCCAGTACTGCACGCCATGCCCGCCACGGACACTGGACATGGCGGTACACGCCTGTAATTCCCATGCTGGGGAGGCTGAGACAGGAAGAGGATTATTACGAGTCCGAGCTGCGCAGTGAGACCCTGTACCAAATAAATAAATGTTTTATGGGGATTGGGGCTGACGTGGCATGTGGTGCCAGGGATCGAACTGCAGTCCCTGCGCTTTGCCTAAGCAGGCACTTTAGGCTGCTGATCTATCTCACCGGCTCCCCCAAATAAATAAATAAGTAAATATCTGCTAGCTGAGTGCGAGCTGGGCAGTCATCTGTGCCAGGCACTTCGACCACACCTTCACAGCCATGCAGCTGAGCATGGCTTGTTCTGTGGCACTGGGGCTTGAACCCAGGACTTCTGCACCGAGCTACACCTCCAGTCCTTTTTTATTTTGAGACAGGGTCCCGCTAAGTCATTCTGGGGTGGACTTTGTGATCCTCCTGCCTCCCCCAGCGCTGAGATCAGGTACACCCAGCTCTGTGATTCTTCAGCCCCACTCTGGAGCTCCTGAGCAGGACCTCGGGAGATCAAACCCCAGGGTGCCTGATCCTTTCTTCAGAATGGCTCACGCCAGGCACCGCCGGCCACACTGAGAGTTCGAAGCCAGCCTGGGCTGCAGGGCGAGGCTCTGTCTCAAAACACCCCAACACACACTCAAAGGCTCAGTATTTCCACAGATCCTTGGCACTTCCTCCTGGGGCCCGGATCACCTCCCCATGAGGAGCTCCACTGACGCCACGTAACTTTGTGGGCGCCGTGTCATTCAGAGACAGTGGCAAGAAGCCAGAGGCTCTGTTTGCTCAGCATGGGTGCAGCTTTGGTTTAGAATACGCCTCTCTGGGACTTATTGAATCTATGAAGACAAAGTCCACAGATGTGGGGCCCAAAAGCACTGTTAATACTCCTACTTCCCAGGGGAGGAAACTGAGGCCCCGGGTCAGGGAGGCAGGGATGGGAGCTGGGGAGATAGCTCAGTGGAATAAATGCTTGCCTGGCAAGTGCAAGGGCCTGAGTTCAATCGGGGGTTGGGGGGGGGGGGGGGAGGCAGGGAACAGTACAGCCTGTCCACAGCCTAAACTTTTGTTTTTTCCTAGTACTGGGACTTGAAGCCAGAGCCCTCACACTGAGCTATATCCTGAGCCATATATATTGGACACATGGTCTTGCTAAATTGCTATGTGCCAGGTGTGATAGTACACACTTGTAATCCCAGCACTTGGGAGACTGAGGCAGGAGGATCTCGCAAGTGCGAGACCAGCCTGGGCTACAGAGAGAGCTCAAAGCCTGAACTGCAGGTAAGACCCTATCTCAAAAAACGATAAAACTAAGATTAAAAAAATAATAATAATACATTGCTATGTTCCCAACTGGGCCAGAACTTCTGATCCTCCTGCCTCTGCCTCCCAGAGTACTGCGATTACACTGTGCCCAGCTGAGCCAGCCAGACCTCACTCACGGTCTGGCCAACACGCTGCCTTGCAGCTTCTCACAACTGCTGCTATCGACCAGAAGTGAGATCCACCCATCTCTAGTTTCCAGGGTAATAAACCGGGATTTGGTAAGAGGCTGTCCCCACCCACACTTAAGAAAGTACACAATGGCGCCAGGAAGATGGCTCAGTAGAATAAGCACTTGCCTGGCAAGCGCAAGGGTCTGAGTTCAATCCCTGGTTCTGCCAAAAAAAAAAAAAAAGAAAGAAAGAAAGTACACAAACATGTTAGCCAAAGTCAAACATCTGCTTTGTTCCTACTACTGCTGCTGCCGCTGTGGCTATTATTACTGTTTGGACAGGGTCTCACTGTGCAGCCCAGTCTGGCCTCCAGCTCACTGTAACCCTCCTGCCTCAACCTCCTGAATGCTGGGACACAGGTGTGTTCCACCAACAGGATTCCAAACTTTGCTTTGGGTCAAAGAACAGACCAGGTCCATGGGACAGAAGAAATCAAGGCCTGAAAAAGGTGGAAAAGAGGCCGTGATGAGACTTCGAGGTCAGCCTGGGCTACACAGTGAGATCAAGTCCAGTCTGAACTACGTGGTGAAACCCTGTCTCAAAAATCCAAAAATAAAAGAGAAGGGGAAAAAGAGAATGTGGGCCTTGGGTCCTTCACAAGAGGCCACCAAGAAGTATCCAGCTTCTTGGAGACAAAGCTGGGCTCAAATCCCCTCCCACTCCAGCAACTGAGCAAGTAAGAGTCCACGCACGTGCCTCAGGTTCCCCAAATGCAGTAGGGGGTCCTACAGGCAGTTGTTTCTGGGCTGCAGAGGTTGCACCTGGTGGGCACCTGAGGTGCCAAGCTGGAGACTGGGCAGCCACCACTTCCAGGTCAATTTTCCGGTGACCCCTGAACTCACCAGGCTGCTGGCCTGGGCGGTCAGGGACAAATGCCCTAAGATCCTCCCTGTCTTCTTCCCCTCCCCGGTGACCTGCTTCTCCAGCACCAAATCCAGGCCTTTGGCACAAAGAGGGTTAGGCAGCTGCCCCAGGAGGCCTGACCAGGTCGTGGCCCCTGGCCGGTGCCCGCCACACCCACCCTGGTGCCCAACTGGGGCCCCAGGTGCTTGGTGACTCGATCCCTCCAAATTCAGGTGATCTCCCCCAGCTCCAAGTCACCAAACCCTCCTGGGTCCAGTAGCAGACGGAGCCAGGCACCAACCAGGAAGGGCCTCCGAGCACCAGGCACCCGTGTCCCCGTCCCTAAGACCCGGCCTACAGTGGAAGATGGTACTGACCGGGTGCAGCTGGCTTGTCCTTGGTGGTGAGCAAGGGTGGCACCCCGGGCCTTGGGGAGGGAAGGGAACCCCAGCCCATGATGGGGAAAGTATGAGCCAGGAGTCCAGCATGCTGCAGAGGGAGGGCAGCACACTGACACCAGAGAGGGATAGAGGGATGCAGGGCAACTACAGAAGCCTTGACCATCACCGGTGCTGGTCTGTTGTCCCTCTACCCTGAGGACAGAGCTCTGGGCAGCTGCTGCCCCTTCTTAGCCTCAGTTTACTTTTCTGTGAAATGGGTCAATCTAACAGGACCTTTGGCTGTCCTTGCAAGCTGCGCTGATGAAGGTTCTCTGTGTGCCTGAGGCAAGTGCTGTCCGGGTGTCCACATCCCACCCGTCACTCCTCACCCCACTTTGCAGATGGGAAAACTGGGACTTAGAGAGGTGACATCACCAGCCAGCACCACACAGCCAGAAAGTGGCAGGGCCTGTGCTAAGTCAGAACCATTCATGCCAGCCACATTCCTTCAGCCCGGAAAGCACCGGAAACCAGGCCAGGCCTGTGAGTGCTTTTACGTGACAAGGGCCATGGCCACACAGCTCCTGGGTTCGGGCTGCTCTGTTCTTTGAGAAGGAAAAGGGCTTCCATGGCTGCTGTCTGGAGTGGGGTCAAGCTTGGAGGACAGACAGGAGTCCTACGTGGGTGTTGGGACCCAGGGGAGCCGTTGATGTCTGACATGGGGTCAAACAATGAGCCGCACCAAGCCAGGCATGGTGGCTCACGCCTGTAATCCCAGCAGTCTGGGAAGCTGAGGCAGCAGGCCTGCAAATATAAACTCACCCCCCAGACCACTCTGAAGGACCTTGTCTCAAAAACTAGCAGAGGCCGAGAGGTAGCTTCGCAGGCCCAATCCCCAGTACATAAATGCAGATCTTTCAAGAAGGCTCTGTGGCTGAGGTGTTGGGAGACAGAGAGCTGTGGGTGTGAATCCTGCCTCACTTGACCTCAGGTGGGGACGTCGCCCGGATCCTGGTCGGCTGGGCTGAGCCCTGTCCGACCTCCCCTCCCCCCCACCTCTTCCTCAGCCGCATTCCTGCTTGCGGTGGCAGCGGAGATCTCCATCACTCCCGAGCCTGCCCAGCTGGCCGAGGGGGACAACGTGACACTGCTTGTCCGCGGGCTCTCTGGGGAAGAGCTGGCCTACAGCTGGTACGCGGGGCCCACGCTCAGCCTGTCCTACCTGGTGGCCAGCTACATCGTGAGCACGGGTGACGAGACCCCCGGCCCAGCCCACACAGGGCGGGAGGCTGTGCGCCCCGATGGCGGCCTGGACATCCAGGGTCTCCTGCCCGGGCATTCGGGCACCTACATCCTGCAGACTCTCAACAGGCAGCTGCAGACCGAGGTGGGCTACGGACACATGCAGGTCTATGGTGAGACACCCCGCCACCCCTGCCCCAACCAGACCTCCCTCCTAAACCCCTCTTCTAGGGGAAAAAAAAATTCCAAATCAGAAAAAAAAAAAAGTAAAATAAAAATGAAATGTTCACCTCCTTCAGGATGGTTTCCAGGATTACAGCTGCCTCCTAAACCCGCTCTCTGCCCCTCCGGCGGGCAGTGCGGGGGCGAGGTCTCAGGGCGGCCACGCCCCTTCCTGGGGACCCCAAGCCCTCCAAGCAGGTGGTGCCCGGCGCCCTCTCCCTGTCTGCTGCCCCACAGAGATCCTGGCGCAGCCCACGGTGACGGCCAACAGCACGGAGCTGGTGGAGAGGCGCGACACCCTGCGCCTGCTGTGCAGTAGCCCCAGCCTCGCGGAGGTCCGCTGGTTCTTCAACGGCGACGCCCTGCCGGTGGCCCTTCGCCTCGGCCTGTCCCCAGACGGCCGCACGCTGACCCGGCGTGGCGTGCGCAGGGAGGAGGCGGGGGCCTATCAGTGCGAGGTGCGGAACCCGGTCAGTGCAAGTCGCAGCGAGCCCCTCAACCTGACCGTGTACTGTGAGTGCTCCTGGCACCGCCAGATACCTAGGGCGGACCCTGGCAGATGGGGAAACTGAGGCCGGGGGCGGGCACTCAAAGGTACGGGCTGGGGTTAGAAAGCAGCGCTCCCACTTAAGTCCCCAGGGCCGGTCTATAGACCTGCCTGGCGTGATGCCGCCACTATAAACTCAACGTGTGAGAGGCTCATGCTGGAGGATCGTGAGTTCAAGGCCAGGCTGGACTATATAATGAGACTGTCTCTCCAAAACTCCAAATAAAAATGAAGGCCAGGTGTGGTGGTGCACTCCTATAATCCCAGCACTCAGGAGGCTGAGGCTGGAGGATCATTTTGAATTCGAGACCAGCCTTAGCTACAAAGTGAGCTCAAGGCCAGCCTGAACTGGATAGAAAGATCCTGTCTCAAAAAGACAAAAAATTAAGAAAGGCCAAATATGGAAATTTGACATCACCTGTGACACCATGTAGACCCCCCCCCCAGTGAAAAGCAGTCCCTACAGAGAAAGCACAAGGGAATGGTTGGCATTAAAAGGAACAGTAGGGGGACAAAAAGGAGCAAGGAAGGGAATAGTGGGGAGCTGGGAGGGGTCATAACCAAAACTTGAAGTCATTCCCAGGGGCAGCTGCTGCCCTATGGAATCCTGGGGAAACAAACCCCTGAGGTGCAGCAGGGCAAAGGTGTAGAAAAAACAAGAACCTAGAGTCCTAGAGCCCTACGCACCAGAGATTTCTAGATTCTAAGAGCTCTGCATTCTAAACTCTGAGAATCCCAGCAACTAGCAGTAGAGATGCTTAGAACTTTAGGATCTATTTGAAATCTTAGTCTAGAATCTTAACCACATAGATTTCTAGAATCTTAGAATGCTACTATCTAGAAGCATCTTGAAGCCTTAGAATTCTAGACTCTTGGAATGGTTTTTCAGGCAAGAAGAAAAAAATCCCCAGGCATGGTGCACGCCTGTCATCCCAGCCCTCAGGAGGATGAGGTGGGAGGATCACTGGGAGTACAAGGCCATGTTGGGGTACAGAGTGAGTTCAAGGCCAGCCTGAACTACAGAGTGAGACCTTGTCTCAAAGAACCAGACCACCACTCCCAAAAAATGAAGAAAAATCCCTTAAAATTCTTCATTATTTAATGAAGTATAGGTCTGAAACCCACTTTGAAACGTGCTGGTCCCACACACTTTTCACAGGGTACTGAGATCTCCTCCTAAGAGGCGGGAAGTCGTTCTCAAGATCCTACAGCAAGTTAGAGATGAGGTGGGGTTGCAAAGGCCTGAGCTCCCCAAGCTCTCCCTTCCCTCCAGGGGGCCGCGATGGTCCCAAGAGGAAAGGGCGGGCACAGCTCCTCCCACCCCTCCTATCCCCATCTCTTCCTCCTGCCTCACAGTCGGCCCAGAGCGCGTGGCCATCCTCCAGGACTCCACCACCCGCACCGGCTGCACCATCAAAGTTGACTTCAACGCGTCCCTCACCCTGTGGTGCGTGTCCCGCTCATGCCCAGAGCCCGAGTACGTGTGGGCCTTCAACGGGCGGGCCCTGGAGAATGGCCGAGACCACCTCAACATCAGTGGCATGGCAGCTGCCCAGGAGGGCACATACACATGCATTGCTAAGAACCCCAAGACCCTGCTGTCTGGCTCTGCTTCAGTGGTGGTCAAGCTCTCTGGTGAGTCAGTCCCAGCCTCGCCATCACTGCTCCTGGGGACAGAGGTGGGCACATTGAACTGTTGCAGCTAGGCTACCCTGGGCCCAACAGAGGGTTGGAAAGTGGTGCGTTTCTGGCCCCTTTGTTGGCCAAGGACAACGTGGCCCTTGAGGTGGCCCCCTCTTCAGATGCAAAAGGAGACAGCCTGTGAAGTGGAAATAAAATGGCCAGACAGTGAGGATGGGTCACGTGTCCCAAACTGTAGGGTGGCAGCAGAGGGCACCATATAGGTGTGGGTGTCAGTGCAGCCACCAGAAGTTTGGGGCTCCACACACCCATCCCTGCCACCCAGTCTTCCAAGCTTTAGTGACCCCACATAGAAGACAACTGGAGAATCGCCACCAATGGCCAGTGGCCAGAAAGTCTATGAGAAAAGCTTGCCTTCATGCCTCTGTCCTGAAATGACCTAGGGGCTGGCAGTGCAGACTGAGGCAGTTCGGGATCCTCAGGGGACATGGGTCCATGCCCTAGGGATGGTGGCTTTGAGCACTCAGGCCTCATTCCTTCCACCTTGGTTCCTTCCAAGTGCCATCACCCCCTGGGGACAGCAGGGACAGTCCCTCCTTCCCTCCCTCTTTCCCTCCCTCCCTCTTTCCCTAACACTAACAGGCTGTGTCTCATCCTGAGGGTGGATACTCTTCCACCCTGAGCAGGAGTGGCAGCCCCTGAGGTAAGTGGACCTCCTGCCTGCCGCCTGGGGCTTTGGTGGCCCATCTTGGCAGGGACAGGGTATGAACCAGACATGTCGGTGTCCACCACGCACAGGTACGGCAGGGAGTGGGCGTAGACCCCCAAGGGCCTCCAGCAGCGTCAGAAGCCCCATGGCAGGTGCCAGGAGAGAGACAGAGGAAAGAGACACCACCACTCCCCGCTGGGGGAGACACTGGTCCAGTGGAGGAGACACGGTCCCTGTCCGTTAAGCCATGTCCTGAGACCAGGGAACCACACCCACCCTCCTCACGTGCCTCCTCCCCACGGACTCTCAGGCAGGGATGGAGCAGGCGCGACACCCACGTTTACGGGGCTTCTGGTCAGAGGGAGGAGACGGTAGGGCAGAATTCCCACTCTGATGGGGAGACACGGACTTGTTTTCTGAGAATTCTTACTCTGATGGAGGAGACACTGTCCAATCTTTCGAGTACTCCCAATCTGATGGGGGAGTACAGGCCCCTAGTTTCTAGCAATTTCTAACCTGATCAGAAAGATATGCTCAGCTAACTTGGGGGGTCCCCAGAAGATCCACCCAATAATCTGTAATTTCCATTCTGATGGAGGAGACACCCCCCTCCCAGGGATTTTCTATCCGATGGAGGAGACGCATCCTGCTCCCTCTAGAATCTAACAGGGGAGTTGCAGTCCCACGTTCTGGAATCCCTTGATCTGGCAGAAGAGACAATTCCCAACCATCTGGAGATTCTCCATATTGTGGAATTTCCAATCTGATAGGGAAGACATGGCCCCTATATTTGGAAATTTCCAATCTGATGGAGGAGACACAAGCCAGCCCTCTAGAGGCTTCCCATTTGATGGCAGAAACACCCCAAGGGCTGGAAGTTCCTGGTGTGATAGGAAAGACACATCTCGGGCAGGCTCCATTGGGACAGGCATGACACCTCCACCAGGACACCTCCCCTCCGTCCTCTGTCTCCTCCCCAGCACCTGCATGGGTTGTGCCAGTCAGTGGGGTCCCAGTTGCACCAACCAGGGGGAGGGGACCCACCCCAGCCTGCACAGTCCCCGCTGACCCGGCCTGGCTCTCTCCGCAGCGGCAGCCGTCTCCATGATGATCGTGCCCGTGCCTGCCAAGCCCGTGGAGGGCCAGGACGTGACCCTGACAGTCCAGGGCTACCCCCGGGACCTGCTGGTCTACGCCTGGTACCGAGGGCCGGCCTCTGAGCCCAACCGGCTGCTGAGCCAGCTGCCATCTGGGAACTGGATCGCGGGCCCAGCACACACCGGCCGGGAGGTGGGCTTTGCCAACTGCTCGCTGCTGGTGCAGAAGCTGAACCTCACTGATGCCGGCCGATACATGCTCAAGACCGTGACGCTGCAGGGCAAGACCGACACGCTGGAGCTGGAGCTGCAGGTGGCCCGTGAGTGTGCTGGGGCTGGGCCTCCCCTATAGTCCTGGGTCCAGGGCCCACATATCTCCTCCCTCTCCCCTGGGACTCCTGAGCCAGATTCTTGCCTCTTTCATCAAACTGATAACCTGTACCCGGTGGGGAGAGTCGGCTCTACCACACCTTCTCATTCTTCTGCCATGTTGGGAGACAGGTTGATGGTAGGCGCATACTGCCCCAGCAGATGAAACAGAATCAGGGGGGTCCTGCAATCCTGTCCACACTCACACATCCCAGGGAATGGGCCTCGTGTGTCACCCTTTCTCCTGGAGGGAAACACGAGACAACATTACTGCCATCCAATGGTGGCTTTCATCTC
The DNA here is from genome assembly GCF_000260255.1 of Octodon degus. Lineage (NCBI taxonomy): Eukaryota > Metazoa > Chordata > Mammalia > Rodentia > Octodontidae > Octodon > Octodon degus. Next base: position 2,429,850 of record NW_004524773.1, on the reverse strand, counting down.
TCAAACTGAAATAAGGATGATCTCCACTAGGATGTGCTGGGGTCCTAATTCCACACCCACTTCTAGGTGTGGGATTTGTGTCTCCCCCACAGAGTGGGGCATCCCAGAGCCAGGGACATGTCTCCTCCGTCAGACTCGGGGCTCCCAGGCCAGGGACGTGTCTCCTCCACCAGACTGGGGGCTCCCAGGCCAGGGATGTGTCTCCTCCATCAGACT
>NW_004524773.1:2421567-2428935 GCF_000260255.1 Octodon degus | reverse complement strand
CCAGGGATGTGTCTCCTCCATCAGACTGGGGGCTCCCAGAGTCAGGAAAGTGTCTCCTCCACAGACTGGGGGCTCCTAGGCCAGGGATGTGTCTCCTCCATCAGACTGGGGGCTCCCAGAGTTAGGGACCATGTCTCCTCCATCAGACTGGGGCCTCCCAGGGGACCATGTCCCCTCCATCAAACTGGGCATTTTCAGAGGTCTGAGAGCCAGGCTGCTGAGTGGAGCCCTGGACAGGCAGCTCCAAGCACTAGGAACGCGTCACTTCTGGTCTGGAGTCCCGCCTCGGCCACCACTCTGAGCACTCTCAGGAGTCCTGTGCCTGAGTCGGGGATGGTACTCTCACCTTCCAGCAGGAACTTTTCAGGATCAGGACCCCAAACATCGCCCCTATGCCCGCTCTTCTCTGTGGTCCCCTCAATAGTAGCACCCTGATCCTCACCCCTATCTGAGGGGCAGAGCGCCCATCCCTCTGCCCAAGCTGGCAGTAGGTGCCACCATACCCTGGACGGCTTCTCACCTGTCTCTTTTCTCACAGTCCAGCTCCCTCCCTCGCACGACGACCACCGCCACACTCCTGACCTTGAACCTGGCACAGGCTGAGCATGGGGTGGGAGGGGCTGTGGAGCGGGCAGGGCAGCATGAGGGCCAGGGACTGGGGCCCCACGACCACAACTCGCTGAGGTCCCCTCTGTCCCCTCCGCCCCTTGCACGTCCTCCCCACAGCGCTGGAGTAGCAGTGAAGCCGCCTCTGAGACCTCCGGAGAGAACTGCGGTTGTATCGCCTCCTGCCTCCAGCAAGGATGCAGCTGAGGCCCTGCAGCCGGTCCCCACCTAGAGTTAGAGTCCAAGGGCCCTGCTCCTTCTAGGGCTGTCACAGATCGTGCGACATAAACGTCCTGGTCAATGCACGTGTGTGTGGCCTCTCCTTCCACTCAGGCACCCACCATCCCAGATGCGTGCAACCGCGAGGGCCACTCCAAGGCGCCCCAGGTTCTACCTGGGGGTCCTGCTCCCAGGGGATGGAGGACACCCCTCCCAGCCTCACCAAACAGAGCAGCTTGGCCACCCAGCCCTAAGGCCAAGCTGCTGGTGCTCAGTCAGAGGCCCACACCTTCTGTCCCACCTGTGCAATCCAAGCCACCAAAAAAGGCCAAGGGAGGGGGGGTATCAGGGTGCCTTCGCTCCTGCTGCTCTCCAGAGGGTGGGGTACGGCCCCTCCCAGCCGCCTGACCCAAGGCAGAGGCTCTGAGTCTCGGGTCAGAAGCAGTGTGGACCAGAGTCCAGGCTGGCAGAGACGGGGCCATGGGCAGGGATGGAGATGCCCTCCTGGGGATGGCTGTGTGGAACAGGGTCACTGGGCTGTAAAGACCCCCAGCATGGATTTATAAAATCTGGAGTGTAGCTGGGCGTGGCAGGGCACATCTGTAATCCCAGCATTCTGGAGGCTGAGGCAGGAAGATTGCAAGTATGAGCCCAACCTGGGAAGCCTCTCAATTCAGTCTGACACTTCCAATAATAATAATAATAATAATAATAATAATAATAATAATAATAATATGTTTTAAAGGCTAGGGGATGTAGGCAGATGAGTGAGAGGCCCCAGGTTCAATCCCCTATAACAATACGAAAAGGCCAAGGGGGCAGACAGTGGTTAGGAGGATCTTGATTTCAAAGCCAGCCTGGGGTACATCCTTACCCCAGCTTCAGGAAGGGTCTGGGAAGTATGGGCTTTTTCTTGGGTTTGTTGCTGCCCCAGATAACGCAGGTTCTGGCATGAAGAAAGGCGGAAGGAGGCCAGGAAGAGGGATGCGAGGAGCTGGGGCAGGGGTAGGAGAGAGAAACAGCTCGGGTTTCCAGGTCATGTGGATTTTGTGTCCTCACAGTGCAGAGGCTCAGGTGTCCCAGGACCCTGTCTCTGGTCCCCTGGGCTGCTCTAGACTCCTGGCCGTGTCCTTGCAAGGAGGCCAGCCCCAGCCTTCACAGTGAAGACAGTGACAAACCGCAAATCAGCGACAGCCTGGCATGACAGCGCATGCCTGTGATCCCAGCACTGGGGAGGCTGAGGTAGGGAGATCTCTGCAAGTTCGAGGCCAGTCTGGGTTGCATATGAGACCCAGCAACCTCAAAAGACCAAAACCAAACAAACAGAAAACGCACAACAGTTTATAAGTTCTGCCAAAGAAGTCAGCATCAGTTTAGCGTCCTTTTCACGCACAGTCTCAGTGAACTACAACCAGCCCTAGAGGAGTTACCGCCAGTTCCTCAGCTTTACAGATGAGGAAACTGAGGCACGGAGCTGAAGCCTGGCTCCAGCTCCCCTTCTACCCACGGCTGCCAGGCGGGGGCACTATTCGAGCCTCCGGCGGGGCCTGACCCTCCTGCCTCGGAGCTCGGAGGGCCCATGGCTTCGGACCGGACGGGTCAGGCGCCCAAGTCTCCCCTGAGGGCCGGACTTGGCCCGACGCCAGGTGCGGGGAGCAGATGCTTCCGCCGCCGCCTCCTCCAGGCCCTCGCCCGCCTGATGGCGCAGCTTCCCTCGCCCGTGTCCTCGCCCTTGAACGGTGTGGTGACCCGAGGGAGGCTTCCCAGGAAGCCGGCACGTGAGTGCTGTCCCGTCCCGCGGGCCTGGGCAGGGCGAGCCGAGCACAGCAGCCGGAAGGCGTCTCAAAGCCTCTTTGCTGCGAGGCCGCATTTCCCAGCTGCGGCAGGGTGGCTCAGGCCTGTCACCCAGCATTCTAGGCCGCTGGGGCAGGGGAGTTCAAGTTCAAGCAATGTAATGACCTAGTAAGACCCTATCTCAAAATTAAAAATCAAAATCAAAATAAACGGCTGGGGCTGTACAAACGCCCTGAGTCTGATTCCCCAGTACCACAGTACCCTCAGCCCCTGGTTGAACCAGGAAACTGCTGCTTCATGGAGGGTCACTGGAGGTCATATTTTTAAAGACTGGTCTCAGTGATTGAGTGATTAAAAAAAAAAAATTTAAAACAGTCTTGCTATGGAGCACAGGCTGGCCTCCAAACTCACAGTGATCCTCCTGCCTCAGCCTCCTGAGAGCTGGGACTATTACAGGTGCTTACCATGCCTGGCTGGCCTGGGTGACTTTTGTGATTTGACAGGGTCCAGAGGCAGAAACTGTTACACACACCCACACACACACACACGCACGCACGCCTACAAAGAACAGAAGGCCACCAGCCTAGCTACTCAGCCAGGATTTAGCCCAGAGAGTTCAGGACCCATTAACCCCCCCTCCTCCCCACCTCCCCGCAGCCCAAGGCCGATCCTCCAGCCCCAGACACCCTTTCTCAAGCGGCTGGGGTGGGGGTGACCTTGAAGCCAAGCACACAATGGCCAGGCTGGAGCCTGCCAGGGCCAGGAAGGAAGCTGCTGGCTTCCCCCGTAATGAAATGGATGCTGGTGCAGTGGGGAGGAGTCAGGGGAAAAAGGAGAGCAGGCCTGGCACCCAGGGCCCCCGACACCATGCAGGGACCCCAGAGAGTGTCCCTAGGCAGGCACAGGCGGGAACCCCCTCGCTGGTCCCTACAGCCACCCTCAGAAGCAGAAGTCACCCTGCCTGCTGCTCAGAGAGGAAACTGGAGCCCAGAAGGAAGGGCTCATGTCTTCTCCCATAGGGATGAAAGCCCGAAGTCCCCCTGAGGCCCCACTGCCTTCCTGCTGCATGCCCCACTTCCACTCTCCCAGCACCCACACGGCCCCCTGGCCGCCCAGGATATACAACCAGCAGTGACCACAGGGCCTTTGCACTGGCCACACCCTCTGCTGCATACTCTTCATCCGACACCTGCACCACTCAAAAGTATCACTCCCTTCTCAAAGAGCCCTGAATCCAAACTTGGCTAGACTTTTTTTTTTTTTTTAATGGATTTGTTACAGGGTCTCATGCAGATCCGACTCAGAGTGATCCTCCTGTTTTCAGCCTCCCCAGGTCTGGAATTACAGGCCTGTGCAACCACAACCAGTTTCAGTTGCTGGCTCAGCGCGCCCAGGGGCGGAGCCAGCGCAACATGGGACTGGCAGGACATGTGGTGCTGGGGATGAACCCTGCACTTGCCTGAGCAGATGCTTAGTCTGCTGAGCTGTCTGGCCAGCCTGGCTAGATTTATTTTTTGCAGTATTTATTACTTGCACACACCTAACTTGAGTGGGGGCAGGGCATACTGGTGATTGAACCTGGAGCCTTTGCACGGAGCTACCTCTGCATCCTTTTTTTATTCTTTGAGACAGGGTCTCCACAAGCTACGAAATTGCTTGGGGTGAGCTTTGAACTTGTGATCCTCCTGCCTCAACTGCCCAAAGTGCTGGGATTACAGTCATGTGCCACCATGCCTGGGTTTACTTTTTGGCTGACTCAGCCCATCCTGAGGCAGGGGCTGGCACAGCATGTGGTGCCAGGGAATCTAATCACGGTCCCCTACACCTGCCTAAGCAGGTACTTTAGACCACTGAGCTATCTTGCCGGCTCTTCCCTCACCCCCCCACCTTGGCTTTTTTTTTTTTTTTTTTTTTTCTGCCTTGGTTTTTCATCCTGTATTTTTTCTCACTTCTTTTTGTTTTTGTTTTTGTTTTTGTTTTTGTTTGCTTTTGGTTTTGTTCTTATGTTGTGTTGTTTTTTGAGATAGGGTTTCACTACACAGTTAGTTCAGACTGGCCTTGAACTCACTATGCAGCCAGCCCAGGCTGGCCTCAAACTCACATTGATCCTCCTGCCTCAGCCTCCCAAGGGCTGGGATTACGGAGCTGCACCACCAGGTCCAGAATTTTTTCTTCACTTATACTTTGTTTTCTTCACCAGACTGGGCTCCCCATATATGAGCTCTTGTGTTCTCTCTGGTGCTTGTAATTCAGGGCTTTAGCACACAGATGGTGCTCAACAAATCCTGCAGTGGTGGTGTGGTGGTGAGGTTTGTCCTGGCCAGTAATGAAAATAACTGTGGAGCAGTCACATCCATTGTCACTGCTGTATAATGATTTACCTTCAAGTTAGCAGCCTGGTCATCTCCTGGTTTCTGAGCATTAAGAACCTGGGTGGAGCTGGTGAGATGGCTCAGTGGTCTAAGGCACCTACTTAGAACAAGCTTAGCAAAGCACAGGGACCGCGGTTCAATCCCCTAGCACCACATGCCAGCCAGCCCCGCCCCCTGGTGGGCTGAGCTGGCCACACACACACACACACACACACACACACACACACACAAATAAATTAAAAAAAAAAAAAAGAATCTGGGTCCTGGACCAGCAAGATAGCTTAGCAGACTAAGCTCCTGCTAAGCGCAGGGACTGGGGTTTGATCCCTGGCACCACGTGCTGCGCTGGCCCTGCCCCCAGGCATGCTGAGCCGTCCACCAAGACTGGGAGTGGTGGCACATGCCTATAATCCCAGAGTTGGGGAAGCTGAAAACAGGAGGATCACTATGAGTTCTGAGCTGTGTAGTGAGACCCTGTACTAAATATATTAAAAAAAAAAAAAAATCAGGATCCAGGGGTGGTGTCACACGCCTGGAATTCCAGCACTCAGGGGCTGAGGCAGTGGGATCACAAGAGGTCAAAGCCAACATGACTCCATAATGACTTCAAGGTCAGTCTGAAGTACACAGTGAGACTGTGTCTGAAAAAGAACAAAAAGTTAACAGGCACACACCCCCAACTGGGCATGGTGGCACACATCTGTAATCCCAGACCTCAGGAGGCTGAGGCAGGAGGATAAATGTGAGTTCGAGGACAGCCTGGGCCACACAGTGGGCTCAAGGCCAGCCTGAGCTGCACGGTGAGACCCTGTCTCAAACAAATAAACAAGAAGGTCCCCCCGCCCCCACCTTTCCGCCAATGGGAATGAACATTGCAAAGCCACGGAGTGACAGCAGCAAGTTGACTCGGGTTTGGACCCGGGTCTCTGAAAGAGGCCGCTGTAGACCGATCTGGATGGGCCAAGGGGCAGGGATGGGGGGGGTTCTCGCCGCAGCTACCACTAGGAGGCGCCCGCGCTCCGCCCTCCCGCCCGCCGGGACCGTCGAGGAGGTCAGACCCGGTGAAGCATGACACTTTCTGGCCTGGTCTGGCCTGCTCAGGCGTCCTGGGGTCGCTAGAACAGCTCGCTCAAAAAAGAGCCGGCACCTCGAGAGTGCCCCACCTCCCCTAAAGACAGGGCCTTCTCGCCTCCTTCCTCAAACTAGCAGGTGCCTGTCTTCCCATCAGAGCAAGGGGTCTGCATCCCCACTGCGAATTTGGAAGCTGTCGGCTCCAGCAGAGGCGCTGGAGCCGCTGTCCCCATCCGACTGGGAAGAGTGGCCTCCCTGTCAGATCAAAGGGCCTCGCCTTGCAGATTAAGAGGAGGCCTCCTTTGCCTCCTCCTTGCCTCCCGGAGGGACTGGAGACCGAAGCTGGGGCTTCCCCAGCCCACCCCATACTGTGGATTGAACCCTGCGCCTTTACACTGAGCTGCATCCCCAGCCCTTTTAATGTTTTAAATTTTGAGACAGGGTCTATGTTGTTAAACTGCTCCAGCTGGGTTGAGCCCCCTGCCCTCAGCCTCCCAGCGTGCAGGGATTGCAGGTCTGGACCGCAGTCTTATGATCTGCTCCATTCCCTTTGGGAAATCGTCTCCCTTGGCAGTCTGGGTGAAGCTTCCTCATGTTCCCTACAGTGCTGGGGCCTCCGCCACCCCCCTCAGGTTGGGAGCCCTTTGTGTTCCCCATCAGATTGGAGGGAAGGGTCCTCTCCCCTCACCAAGCTTTCTGGGTAGATAAACTGAGGCACAGAAAAGCACAGTCTGGCTGCTCAGCAGAGCTGCAGCCACCACGCCCCAAGCTACGCCCCAGCCCGGCCCGGGTAACTCCCCTGGCATGGACAGTAGGGGAATTTCGCCCCGCCGGCCTCTGCCCCGAGGCCTGCCCTCTTCGGCGCCACTGTCTGCAGGGTCAAAGTTTGGAGCCGACCCGGGCTTCCAGGCGGATAAGGCAGGCGTGGCCAAGCTAGGGATTCCCCGGGGCTCCACGTGGCCACCTTCACCCTTCCATGCGGAGGACAGACTCTGGGGAACGTGGACCTCTCCTCCAGTTACCGCTGTGGCCACCTCAAGCCGTAGCTGTAAGGAGTGGGAGCCCAAAAGGCTATCGAGTCAGACTCCAGAAGCGTGACCTCTCCCCCGAGCATGGGCCAGCACTCCTATACCCCAGCACTGTGGGAGGCTGAGGCAGGAAGATGGCAAGTTTAACCCCAGGCTGGACCACCTGGTAATTTAGTGAGACTCTGTCTCAAAATTAAAAATTTAAAAAGGGCACGGCATGTAACTCAGTGCAGGGGCCCTGGGTTTGCTCCCCAACTGAAAAAAAAAAAAAAAAAAAA
>NW_004524773.1:2419120-2421467 GCF_000260255.1 Octodon degus | reverse complement strand
TAGGGAGACAGCTCGTCTGCACAGCACAAGGTCCTGAGTTCTATTCCTGGTACCAAAAAAGAAATATATATAATCAGCAAGCATCCAATGTCACCAAGTGCCGGACTTCGCACCAAGGAGGGCAGGGCCAGGCCACACGGCTGGCACTCTGTCCCCAGGTGAATGTTCACTCTCACTTTCCTGCTGTCACCTGACTAATCCAGAACCTCTCTCTGCCTTTGGCTTCTCCTCGAGCCCGGCCTGTCTGGTCACCTGTGAGCCATCCCCCTTGGTGACTGGGCCTTCACGCTGCAGTCGCCCCCTCCCGACCGCAGTCATCGGGACCCTAGTGAACTGAGTCATGACACTCCGCGGCTCAGAACTCGCCCCAGCTCCCACCTAGCCAGGACCTGTCACCTGGCCCTATCTAACCTCCGGCTCTGCCTCTGAGGATTCAACCGACCCCAGACTAAAAGTATGTGAGAAACAACACTGCCCACCCTGAACACACAGAGACCTTTCGTGTGTTCCAAGGGACTCCGAGTATCCACAGGGCCTATGCACATGCCTAGACTCTTTTCCCCCAGATCTCCACGCTCTATTCTTGAACATGGGATTGTCCTGCCTCAGCCTCCCATACCTGGCATTATGGGTATGCACTACCAACACTGTTTAAAGTTGATTTTTTAAATCTCTCCCCCCCCCTTCCCTCAGATGACTGTGTGGCTTTAGATAAATCACTTGACCTCTCTGTGCCTGGGGAGGGGAGGCAGTGGGAGGGAGGTGCTGAGATCTCAGTTGTCACTGTGGGTGCAGGAAAGGAAAGGTTAACAAGTAGAATAGAAAGGTGCAGCTGACCCCAGACCAGAGCCTGACAGTGGGGCCAGTGTCTCAGGAGGACAGGTCCCAACTCCTCTGCTGGCCCAGGAAAGCCAGAAGAGAGCCACCCCAGGTGGTGGAGGGAACGCACCACCCTGAGGCCAGAGACTTGGTAGCCTCAGGTGAGTTTGAAGCTCTGTGTCCAAGTGCCATGCTGGGTACACAGCCAGGCACATGCCCTGGGGACCTTCTCAGCCTCCCTCATAGACTCACACAGAGGGAGGCCGGCTGTCCCCATGCAGAACATTCTAGAACGGCTGGAACCAGGATTGTGAACTTTGAGGGCTCCTGAGCCAGCAGAGGAGAAAGAGACATCTGGGCGGGCCTCTTGGAGGAAGGGCTGTGGGAATGAGACCCGGGACTCTGCAGAGCCCCTTCTGGGGACCCCACTGGGTTGGATTTCGGGGTGGGAGGCCCATTTGTGGGGTGAGGCAGGACAGAGAGGGCACAGGAAGGGGAGGCGCCCAGCCACTGGGGCAGGAGGCAGCTAGATGAGGAGCCGGCCCAGTCTGCCGTCCCTTGGTTCCCACTCGGAGAGTGCCAGGAGGCCTGGGCCCAGCTTCCGAGTTTCTCGAGTTTCTCGAGGTCAGGGGCAGGAATCTGAGGTTGCCCAGGATGTGCGGCCTCGGGCACACACCGCTTCCTGAATCTCTGGGTTTGGGTTTTGGTTTTCATTCTGGGGTTGGAAGCAAGGATGCCGGACAAGTGCTCTCGCGCAGCCCCTCTGCCTAAGAGCTCCATCAGACTGTTCTTAAGGTCTTCAGTCTTTGACCAGTGTGGTGGTGAAAACCTGAAACTCCAGCTACTGGGGAGGCTGAGAGGAGAGCTTCATGTAGGTTCAAGACCAGCCTGGGCAATTCAAAAAAACCCTGTCAAAAATTAAAAAGGGAGGGCCAGCGAGGGCCAGCGAGATAGCTCGGCGGACTAAGTGCCTGCTTAAGCAAGCTCAGGGACCAGGGTTCAATCCCTGTATGCCATACTGGCCCTGCCCCCCCCCCAGGCACAGTGACAAACGCCTGTAATCCCAGGGCAGGAGGATAACTATGAGTCCAACCTGTGTAGTGAAACTCTGTACAAAGGGTTTGCAAAAAGAAGAAAGAGGGGCTGTAATCCAAGCACTTGGGAGGCTGAGGCAAGAGGATAGTTTCGAGTTCATGACCAGCCTGGGTTACAAAGTGAGCTCAAGGCCAGCCTGAACTGCATAGTGAGACCCTATCTCAAAAAGACAAAAAAAAAAGTATGGAGTTCAGTGAGGTGGCATCCACCTGTGACCTCATCTCTGGGAGGCTGAGGCAGGAAGATTACAAGTTTGAACCCAGACTAGACAATTCAGTGAGACCCTGTCTCAAAAACAACTTTGATGGGCTGGCAGAATTTTTTTTTTTTTTTTATTAGGGAAGGGTCGGACTCATAGTGATCCTCCTGTTTACAGCCTCCCCAGAGCTGGGATTACAGGAGCGCACCACAACACCCAGTCTCAATTGCTGTC
>NW_004524773.1:2415872-2419000 GCF_000260255.1 Octodon degus | reverse complement strand
AATTTTATTGAGAAACAAATATGAATGAGACAGTTTCAAAGTTGATTAATAGGATGGTTTCAATACACTGTACATTGTTATCTTCTTAGTGGTTATCCACAGTACAAGAAGCAGACAGGATATCCTGTCCAAACACTATTAGTACGCCTCTTTCTTCTCATTGAATTAAGCGAAAGTAGCTGTATATCTGTCCTATTTTGTATACACAAATACAAAATATTCTTTCTTTTGTATCCCTTTTTTTTGTTTAGTCCTGTCAGAGGTGGATATTCTATTGGCATCTAAATACTAAGGTGCTTGAATTCAGCAAAACAATCCAACACTGTAGCAGTCTACAATATTAGTGGGTTATCCTCAGAAGTTATTGACTTGAGCCTTTTACAGCTCATCGTATTAATATGGCTTTACTTTTTATACCTCATTTTTATACTTTTCTGTTGGATGGTTAAGACCAAGATAAAGCAAGATCCATATAACAAGAAATGTAACTTTTATATCTGATAAGGTCGTTCAAGGACTCTCAGGATTTGTCCTGTAGCCCTGTACTGCACTCTGTAGATCCTTTGTCAGTGTCAGCCATGAGCATGAGTCACAGCCATTGCTTGGCCAAATTGCTCTCTGTGATGGCTGACCCTTTTTAATGTATTTGATACATGGTGAAGGGTCTTACTATGCAGCTCGGACTCGTAGTGATCCTCCTGTTTTCAGCTTCCCCAGTGTTGGGATTACAGGCATGCGCCACCACGCCCAGTCTCCGTGGCAGGCTCAGCACACCCAGGGACAGGGCCTGCACAGCAGGTAGTGCCGGAGACGGAAGGGGCACCACATTTTAACTGGAAGCGGTTCTCTGAGCTGTAGTTCATCATTCTAAAGGTTTGTTGGTCCTTTTTGAGTGACAGAGACAGAGCTTCCACAGAGCTCAGTCCCCAGCTCCAAAACAAAAGATTTTTTCTTTACAATCCCACGATTTCTGGTTTCTCTGTCCCTGGAGACTGGGCTCTGCTGGAGGCCAGCGTCTGTGGCCCCCATGGAAGCCTGGGGCCGCGGCTGCCCCATGGGAAGAGAATTCAGGATCTGAAACCCCGAATCCGACCTGATTTTCCCAGAAGTGAGCCTAACACTGTGGCTGTGTGCACACAGAGGCTAAAGTGACAAGTTCGGGGGTGACTGTGTGACCGTGGAGGGCACCGCCGCCTCCAACCACCCTGACCTCCTCCAGAGCATGACTACAGGATGGCTAGTGGCTTCCGGGCAGGGTGTGGGCGTCGCCACCACCGTTACTGCTGCCCCCTGCTCACAGGCCAGGCCTATTGTGAGAGGCCAAGATAACCCTGCGCCAGTCTCCAGGGACAAGGCCACAGGGATGCTCCGGCCAGTCCCAGTGCAGTGGGAATGTGTGTAGGCCAGGGGTGGCCCCACCTGGGACAGCCCCACCTGGGGCAGTGGTTAGGGACAGGCAGGGAGCCATGCGGCCAGCTCAAATGAGGAAGGAGTTGGTGTGAGCTCGCTTCCCCGGGGACTTTTACATCTGCATTCTCAGAGTGGCACCACAGTGACTTCCAGGGACAGCGAGGCTCCCTGTGGGGTGACGCTTCCAAAGGGGCCCCTGTGTCCTGGAAGGCCCGGCCTGCGCCCTGCTGCCTGGGAGTGGCCTGAGCCCACTCCAGGGGCTCACTAGCTCTATCCACGCCTGCTATCCTGGCACCTGGAAGGCTGAGGCAGGAGGATCACAAGTTCAAGGGCAGCCTGGACAATTTAGCAAGACCCCATGTCATAAAAAAAATGAATAATAATAATGGAAAAAATAAAAATAATAGGGCTGGTGAGATGGCTCAGTGGTCTAAAGCACCTACTTAGAACAAGCTTAGCAAAGCACAGGGACCGCGGTTCAGTCCCCCAGCACCACATGCCAGCCAGCCCTGCCCCCTGGTGGGCTGAGCTGGCCACACACACACACACACACACACACACACACACACGAATAAAAATAATAATAATGGGCTGGGAAGGTAGCTCAGTGTGAGTCCTGAGTTCAGTCCCTGGCACCCTGATCACTAATGGGGCGGATGAGCACAACAGCTCCTCCCAGGGAACTTGTGATTCTTCTAAGGCTGCGGACAAAACAAGCCTCCCTCCCGGGGCAGTGGGGGGTTCCGCCTCGGCCCTGGTGCAGGAGGCAGATCCTGGGCCCCACCTCAGGGTGCTAGGAGGGTGGTGGAGCAGAGCCCCGGCTCTAGTTCTATCTGGGACCCATCACACAGCCACCAGGAGACCACTGAGACACTCCCCTAGTCCATGAGGGAGCCACACCACCAGCCTGTGCAGCTCCTTACCCAGGGGCTGGCATGGAGTCCCTAGGCCTGTCTCTCTCTGATTCTCCCTGTCTCTCTCTGTCTCTGTCTCTCTCTCATGTGTTTAAATTTTTAATTTTTGTCTTGTTTTGTTTTTGTATTTAGTACAGAGTCTACAGGGTCTACAGGGTCTCACTATGTAGCTCGGACTCATAGTGTTTCTCCTGTTTACAGCCTCCAAAGTGCTGGGATTATAGGCGCGCCACCATGCCCAGTCTCCATCCCCATCTCAGCGCATCCCGGGGGCGGGACTGGCACAGCAGGCCCTGGGAATCAAACCCTGGCTCCTGCATTTGCCTAAGCAGGTGCTTTATTTTTATTTTTATTTTATTTTTTTGTGTAGAGTCTCACTACACAGCCCAGACTTGTAGTGATCCTCCTGATTTCTGCCTCTCTAGTACTGGGATTACAGGCATGCACAACCATGCCCAGACTAGTAGGCCCTTTAATCTGCTGAGCTATTTGGCCACCCTGAGTTTGTTTGTTTGTTTGTTTGTTTGTTTGTTTATTTATTTGGTGCAGGATCTCGCTACGCAGCTCAGACTCATAGTGATCCTCCTGTCTCAGCCTCCCCAACATTGGGATTACAAGTGTGCCCCACCACTCCTCTGGGTAGTTGGCTCCAAGCACCCGGGGTGGGGCCAGCATGGCATGTGGTACTGGAAATTAAACCCTGGTCCTTGCATTTGCTAGGCAGGCCCTTAGACTGCCAAGCTAGCTCCCTGGCCCTCTTTTTTCTTCTAACTAAGGATCAAAATCAGGACCTTGTGCTTGCCA
>NW_004524773.1:2395827-2415567 GCF_000260255.1 Octodon degus | reverse complement strand
TCTCTCTCTCTCTCTCTCTCTCTCTCTCTCTCTCTCTCTCTCTCATACTGGGGATGGAACCCAAGGCCTTTGCAGTCAGCTATGTCCTCAGCCCAAGCTGGGCTCAAACTCACCATCTTCCCGCCTCAGCCTCACGGTGCTGAGATCACAGCAGGTGTCACCTTGCTGGCTACCACCACTGCCACCACCTGCCAGAAAGCAAGCACAGCTGGCATTGTGGTGCGTGCCTGGAATCCTAGCACTGGGGGGGGGGGGGCTGAAGCAGGAGAATCTGCAAGTTCAAGGCCAGCCTGGACTACACAGCAAGACCGTGCCTTAAAAACATTAGGTGAGGAAAAAAACTGATGAGGAATAGCAGCCTAAAGACAGCCTGATCTTGGAGAAGTTCCACGTGTCTCCGGAGATGGGAGCCCCTGCTCTGTGGGGACCGCTCAGGCCTTTCTCCTCCCCCTGGGTGCGCTGCCAGTCCTATGAGGAAGGCGGAGCCTTCTCATTCGCCTTCACAGTGGGGGCAGGGCCAGGTTGTGCCACCCACATTCCTGGAGAGGTTCCTCCTTCCCTACGCAGCCCAGACAGAGCCTCCTTACACGCCTGCCCCAAAGGCCACTGCGCACCTGTCTCCTCCGCTGCTATCACCTGGTTACTGAGTGTCCTGAGCTACCATGCCAGGTTCCCAGGGGCTTTCCATGCCTGACCTCCCCGGTGCCCTCCGGCCCCATCCTGAGGTGTGGAAATGGGCAGAGGGCATCCCAGAGCCTAGTTCTTCAGGGATGATGAACGGGTGGTGCCTGGTAGCCTCCTCTGCACCAGGGCCTTGGCACTGATTCACTGAGTCTCCCGCTGTCATTACACCATGACTCAGGGGGGAAACTGAGGCCCAGACACATCACGTAAGAAAGAGGCAGGGCCAATACTTGTACAGCTCATGGTATTGCACCCTCCAGAAAGCAAGCAAAGCTGGCATGGTGGTGCGTGCCTGTAATCCTAGCACTCAGGAGGCTGAGGCAGGAGAATCTGCAAGTTCAAGGCCAGCCTGGGACACTTAGCAAGACCCTGTCTTAAAGACATTAGGTGAGAAAAAAACTGATGAGGAGCAGCACTCTAAAGTCAGGGACAGGATGGGGGCAGCAGACAGCCTCCCCATCAGAGCCCATGGTGGGCAGAAATGCCTGGGCCCTCCTACCCCACCCACCTTAGCCATGGCAGTGGATGCACTGGACATGGTCCCCTGCTACCAGCAGAGGCAGAGTTTGCCTTACTTTGTTTGGAACTAGGGATTGAGCCCAGGGCCTTTGCATTGAGCCACGGTCCTGGTCCATCTTTCTTTTTTACACCGATAGAGTTTTGCTAAATTGCCCAGCCTGGGCTCAAACTTGCAATCCTCCTGCCTTAGCCTCCCAGAGTGTGTGTGTGTGTGTGTGTGTGTGTGTGTGTGTGTGTGTGTAGAGTCTCACTACACAGCCCAGACTTGTAGTGATCCTCCTGATTTCTGCCTCTCTAGTACTGGGATTACAGGCGTGCACAACCATGCCCAGACTAGTAGCCTGATTTCTGCCTCTCTAGTACTGGGATTACAGGCGTGCACAACCATGCCCAGACTAGTAGGCCCTTTAATCTGCTGAGCTATTTGGCCGCCCTGAGTTTGTTTGTTTGTTTATTTATTTATTTATTTGGTGCAGGATCTCGCTACGCAGCTCAGACTCGTAGTGATCCTCCTGTCTCAGCCTCCCCAACATTGGGATTACAAGTGTGCGCTCAGCGTTTTTTTTTTTTTTTTTTGTTTTTGTTTTAATTAATTAATTTATTTATTTGTGTGTGTGTGTGTGTGTGTGTGTGTGTGTGTGTGTGGCCAGCTCAGCCCACCAGGGGGCGGGGCTGGCTGGCATGTGGTGCTGGGGGATTGAACCGTGGTCCCTGTGCTTTGATAAGCTTGTTCTAAGTAGGTGCTTTAGACCACTGAGCCATCTCACCAGCCCATCAGCGGTTTAAGCAATTGACTCGCAAGCACAAGGTCCTGAGTTTGATCCCTGAATGCCCTCTGAAAACTCACACTATGCAGGACTGGGCCTCAGGGATTCACGCACTCTGACTCTCACGGCCACCAGGTGGCCTGCACTATTTCTTTCCATTCTATAAATGCAGAAACCGCAGCCCTGAGAGGGCAAGTCACCTGCCTGAGGTCACACAGCTGATAAACAGAAGAGCTGGAATTTGGATGGAAGCAATTATTAGGCAGTGTCCCTTTATGCACAAGGGTGCTGAGGCTCAGAAGCCCACCACCCAGTTGTCTAGTGTAGTCCCACTGTGATTCCCTCTGTCCTTCTGTTCGTACACCCTTCCCACACCCAGTCTCACTATCTCCTGCCAGCTGTACAGTAGGGGGAGGAGCCATGGTGTCCATACTCCAGGCCCATCATGGAGACCCAGATGTTGAAATCCTCTGACTCAGCTCATCCTGTGTGCAGACCCAGTGAGAGGAAGAAAGGGGAAGACGAAGCCCCAGCAGAGCCCAGCTGCGCTGCTTTGCCTCTGCTGCCAGGGGCTGCAACAGCAGCCAAGGCCCCTGGGCCACAGGGGACCAGGAGGTGCAGGCCTGCTTGAGGAAGCAGCCTTTGCCCACAGTGGGCCCAGGAGGAGGCTGAGGGCCCTGAGCACTCCCTCTCTGCCCCACTGCCCGCTGGGCTGGGGTCTGCTTTCCTTCTGTGGAGGGCATTACCTTCTTTATTTGAGACAGAGTCTCACTATGTAGTGCAAGCTGGCCTTGAACTCACCATGTACCCTAGGCTGGCTTCCAATTTGCAGCCCCCCTCCTGCTTCAGCCTCCTGAGTACTTGGATTATAGGTGCGTGACACCATGCCCCACTCTGGCTTTCTTTCCTTCTACATGAGGGGGTCCGCAGTCTGACTCTGGCTCTTGCTACAATGAGGACCTCTCTGCCTACCCAAACCCACTTTCTCTGGAGGCAACACAGACTGAAGCGCGGATCATGCTGACTGATCCCGGAACACAGGACTCTATTCCCCGTGCCTCAGTTTCTTCATCTAAACCATTCCTTCCCAGGGAGCAGTGGTCTAAAAAGAGAAGTGGAAGAGCAGGCCCTGAAGCCGCTGCACTAAAGCCCGCCCTCCAGGAGTCATGGAGACCTGGCCTACAAGGGCAGTTCTCCCAGGATCCCTGGCTGACCCTGGGTAGTGACATTTGTTCTCCTTGCCATTTCAGTGTGGAGCTTGGGATGGAATTCATTCATTCATTCATTCATTCATTCATTCATTCATTCATTCATTCATGCCATACCCTGGGCTCACTTAATCTGCTTTATTGTCCTATGAGGCTGAGACCTGGTACCATCCTCCACTAGTAAAGCCCTGGTGAAGGCACAGAGAGGGAAAACTACCCACAAGGGAGGTCACACTGCTGGCACAGCAGGTCCAGGAATGCGGTGTGTCCCTAAGCCCAGGACATCTGATCCATTCCCACCCCCACCCCTGCTGCCACGAAATGGGTCCTCCTACTGCAGTCATGGGCTGGTTCATGAGAGTGGTAATGACATCTTTATGTATCATTCTTCTAACAATACTAACAACTCGGTTGTTGCATTGAATGTTTTATACATTAGGTCCCGTAGCACTGCGCGCACACACTCGGGGGGATGGAAGCCAGGGCCTTCACACTCAGCTATACGTCCAGTCTTTTTTTTTTTTTTTTTTTGGTGAGACAGTTTCTCACTAAATTGATAAAATGTCCAGGCTGGCCTCCAACTTGCCATCCCCCTGCTTCAGCCTCCCTCATGCCCTACAAAAAGCATGTTTTCTTGACTTGGTCCATTTTACAGTTAAGGAACCCGAGGCTCCAGGAAGGTAAACTGCTGTGGGGGGCAAGGACACAGCTCTGGCAGTCCCTCAGCCTGAAGCAGAGCCAAGGGCCTAAGAGCTGAGGCAGCCACACCTTCTCCAGCAGAGGAAATCGAGGTTCAGAGAGCAGGAGCGCTACTCCAGGCCCCCAGCCTTCGGGGACCCCAGCAAGTGAAATCTAGGCCGGCTTCCCTCAAGAGGAGGAGATCTGAACATGGGAGGCCATGCAGAAAGTGGTGAGACACTGAGCAGCGCTTCCGGCCTCCTCTGGGAAGTTTCTGGGACTCATCCAGGGGCGGCCCCTGCCACGGAGGGACCTCCACAGCTCCGGGGACCGCGGTCCTGGGAGGCAGAGAGCAGGGGGGAGCTAGGGGCCGTCCTGGTTCTGCAGCCCCCATTCCTGCCACGGGAGGGAGGCCACCGTGGGAGCCGGGACTTTCCTGAGCCAGAAGATTCTGGGAAGTCAGACAGCTGCTGGGCGGGGCGCTCCCGGCTCCTTCCCTTCCCTGCGGTGGCTCTGGGTCCGCAGCCTCCTCCCCTCCCCCACAGAGGGCCCTCTAGTGTCTCTTCCTGTACAGATCCCCCAAACCCCGGCTTCATTCGCTCCCTCTGTGAGCTGCTTCTCCCCCTCCGTCCTTTCCAGACGTGTACAGGCTGTGTCCTTTCCCTCGTACCTCACCCCTCCCCTAGAACTCTTGCCTTCCCCTAGAAATTTCCCCATCCCCCAGACCTCATGCCCTCCCTCAGGACTCCCCTCCCCCACCTCTTCCCTTTCTCAACAACTTTCCCCTCCCCCAGACCTCACCCCTCCCTCAGACCCTCTTGCCCACCATTAATCCTGAGCTTGGGCACAGTCAGCACCAGGCCCATGGATGCCCCCCCTGGGCAGACACTGCCTTTGCTGGTCCTGCCTGGCCAAACCACCGCACCACCTACCCCAGGAAGACAGGAGTGGGAAGCCTTGGGGTCCTTGCAACCCCATCTCTCAGAATCACTTCTCTAGGCCCCACCCAGTCCTCAGGTTCCTTTCTGTCAGTGGTGCTGCAGGGGAGGGCTGGACACTGCATAAAGGGTGGACCTCCACCCCACTTTGCAGAGAAGCAGTCTCAGGAAGGGGGTGGCTTGTGCAGGGTCCCACAGGGAGCAAGGGGTGAAGGTGATGGGAGTCCAGGCCTGTGCCTCCTCCTCGCAGCCAGGCACTGAGGTCACATCTGCAGGAACAAGGGCTGAGGCCGCTGGGCACTAGCTCCCATATCTTGGGTTAACCATCCACCGGGACATGAGCAAATGGCCAAAGTCCTTCCTAGGGAACCGGGGCCACACACCCACTCTCAGGGTCACAGAAAAGACACTAGAGAAACAAAGATCCCGAGAAAAGGGACAAGGCCTGGTGATCACGCAGGCCTGTAATCCTGCACTGTGTATGGCTGAGGCAGGGGATGGCATGTTAGAGCACAGACTGGGCAATTTAGCAACTTAGTAAGGCCTTGTCTCAAAACACAAGATAAAAAAGGGGCTGGGGATGTAGCTCAGCGTGGAGGCCTGGGTTACATCTCCACTACTACAAAAAGGAACGGGGTGGGGGTGGAGACCGGAAACAGAGGAAAGTTGAGGACAGAGGGACAGAGTGGCCGAGGCCAAGGGACACCCAGACAGGGACACGGAGACTCCTTGCGTGTCCCCTGAACGGGTCTGGTGTGCAGGCCCTACTCCTTCGGGTCCTTAGGTCCCCAGAACCTCCCCTCCTCCTCCTGTGACTCAGTGACCTGGACTCAACCCCGGCCGCGACCCCGCCCCCAGGGAAATCCGGGAAAGCCCCGCGCCGCTGCGCCCCGCCTTGGGGCGGGCATAGGAGGGAGGGGACGGGGCGGGTGTGGTCTGAGTCACCTCCCCCGCCCGATGGGCCCTTTCCCCCACCCAGGCCGCGCCGGAGGGGAAAAAGTGGATGGGGGGTCAGGCCCCCTCCCCAACCTCCACCATGCTGCTCCTCAGCGCCTCTTGCCTAGTCCCTCGCGACCTCTGGGTCTCTGTTCCCTTTCTCTTTCCTTCAGTGCACCTGGGGCTCCCCCAGCACCTCCCTGTGCTCCGCAGGCAGAGACACAGGCCTCTTCGGCGTGCACCCCTGTCCGTCCCCGCCCTCAGCTGAAGGGGAGCGGGAAGGAGGCAGAATGGGGTTGGGGGTGGAGGGTTCCCAGCCCTGGGCGAGTGTCTTCATTCCCACAATCGCGGCACCTGGGAGGCCGAGGCAGGAAGATTGCCACCAGTTCGAGGCCAGCTAGGACTATGAAGCAAGACTGTCAAAAAATAAATAAATAAATAAATAAATAAATAAATAAATAAAATAAAAGAAGGAAGCGGCTCCAAAAGGGGAAGTGCCCGGTCAAGGTCACCCAGGGAGGAAGTGGGAATAGTAATTCGAACCCGTCCCAGCGGCCCCTAGTCCTAGTGGTCCCATGGCCTCCAGGAATTGGGGAGCGGGGCGGGAAGGACGGAGAAACAGCGAGTAAGGGAAAGACACCTAGGGACTACCGAGACAGAGACCAGACGCGGGGACAGAAGGAGTGGCACCCTGACACCTGCATTCTCCCGAGTCAGACCCACAATCCGCGACTCGGGTGCAACCGGCGGGGCGGGACAAGCCTGGCTCCTCCCCGGGAACCGGGCGCAAGCCGGGGAGGGCGCGGGCGCGGCGGCTCCGCGGGTCCAGGAAACCCCTGGGGCGGCGGGGCCGGGGGGCGGGGGCGAGAGGCGGGCGACGGCACCGCCCCGGCGACAAAAGTCCCTTCGGCCGAGCCGGCGGCGGGGGAAGTCCCTGTGCCCGCGACAGCGCCCTCCCGTGCCTCCGTGCAGCGCTCCGCCGCCGTCCCAGGCGGCCCCATGCCCCGATGCCCCGCGGGGGCCATGGACGACGGGCCGGTGGACCTGCGCACCCGGCCCAAGACCGCTGCGCCCGGCGCCGCGCTGCCTCTCCGCAAGCGCCCCCTGCGCGAGCCCTCGCCGGGCCCCGCTGTGCCCCGCGCCGCGCCCCCGGACCCCCTGCGCAGCGGCTGCGACGCCCCTGCTGTGCCCGCGCCCCCTCATGGCCTGCCCAGGCCCGAGGCGCTCTACTACCCGGGTGAGTGGCTCCGCGGCCCCGGGCACAGGGTCATTACGGGGAACAGCGCTGGGGACCCAAGTGCATGGAGTTCCGGGGATCCAGGCGACTGCAGACAGGAATAGGAAATCTTTAGAAAGCAGCCAGCTGGACTTTGGGACACAGATATGAGAGTTTCGGGGAGCCAAGAACCCTGCAGGACAGAGCCCCCAGGGCCCAGTGACACACATAAGGGGAACCCAGGGGACAATGCCCAGAGATACAGATGGGGGAGTCAAAACCTGGGGGCAGAGCCTGACCTTGCAGGGGTATGGAATTATAACCACTTAAGAACCAGAATGGCAAGGCTCTGAGTTCAATCCGGTTCCGGAAAAAAAAAAAACAACAACAACAGACCGCTATGGTGCAGGCCTGTAATACCAGCATTGAGGTAGAAGGATTGCCAAGGCTGAGTCCTGCCTGGGCGATTTAAGGAGACTGTCTCAAAATAAAAAGAGCTGGGGTGGTAGCCAAAAGTAGAGTGCACCAGGGTCCCATCCCCAGGGCAAGGGGGGAACCCCTCTATATATATGAGGAATCCCACTGGTTCGTGGTATCCAGATATGTGGGTTCAAAGGGAGTCAACTGAGCAGAAGGGTCGTGAGGACAATGCCAGGAGTTGCTCAGGAACAAACATATGGAAGTGTGGGAATTAGGAGGAGAGAGTGGGGGGATGAGCACCTCAATATCTGGCATCAGGAGGATCCAAGGGGGAAAGTCTGATGCTCCAAGAACCAGAGAGTGTGGGTTCTGAAGAGCCCAGGGAACCAAGACCCAGAGTCCTGGGGCCAGGTAGCATGTCCCAAGTCATCAGGGTTCTATCTGGGTTTAGCAGGTCTGCGACTGGGGAATCCTGGTACTCAAGGATTTGGGCCAGATGAGCTTCCCAGAGGCTCTTCATGGAAAAACTTAGAGCCCCAAGATCTGGTAGTTGGAAGCCCAGGAACCTGGAAATAAGAATGCAAGTTCCCAAGAATGACAGATGACAGGGAAAACACACACAGTCCTCATGCCAGATCTCAAGAAGGGGGCACCAGGGCCGGGGAGATAGCTCAGTAGAATAAGTGCTTGCCCGGCAAGCGCAAGGACCTGAGTTCACCCCCTACCACAGCGACCTTATGACGCCACGGGCCCCCAAGAGCTGCTTCGAGCCCATCTCTAGGCACCAGGCCCTCATCTAGTTTTTGAAGCTCCCATTCTATCAGTGAAGTAGAAGAGGAGCTTTGGCCTCCATTCCCTTTTCCCTGGGTGAGAGTCAGGCCTCAGTTTCCACTATTTGTTCATTGAATGGATGTGGTTTCCTGATACCCAGGCCTATTTGGGCCTTGGCCCGGGCTCTGGAGCCCCTCTGACCCCACTCCCTGCAGACCAAGTCTGTGTCCAGTCCACACCTATGTCTTCACGCAGACCACCTCAGCCCATGCCATTCAGCAAGCAGGCCCTGGAGACCATGCTGGGTGGGGACCCAGCTCTAGCTGCTCCATGTAAGGGCTCTGCCTGGTGAGGTCGGGGTCAGGCCCATGAAAGACAAGGGACAAAGGGAGCTGAGGGGGTGGGAGGCTGCAGGCACCCAGGGCAGGGATGTGGGCCAGGAGGTTGATTTGGAGCTGGAGGACCAGTTAAGGCAATGGCACACACCTGCCATCCCAGCACTCAGGAGGCTGAGGCAGAATGATCCCCTGAGTTCTAATAAGAGACTGAAGAGGGGGAACTGTAACATTTCTGTAGCTGAGGTCTGCAGTGGGTGCAGGTGGTCTGTGGGCTCAGCTTACCTGTGGTCTCTCTCTCTCCCTGTCCCTACCCAGGACCCCTACTGCCTCTATACCCAACCCCACCAGTGGGCTCCTTTCCTCTGCTGAACCTGCCTGCACCACTGTACCCCATGATGTGCTCCATGGAACACCCCCTGTCAGTGGACATCGCCACAGCCACCCGTGCAGATGAGGATGGGGACACGTGAGTGACAGCCCGTTGGGAGCCAGGAGTGGGAGGTGCGGGAGCGGTGGTCAGCCCCCCACATACAGACGCACAGCCTTAGGTTCATGCCTTCTCCGCTGGCTGGCACTGTGTAATCTTAAGCACCATCTCCTCAGCTTCCTCCGCTGAGAAAGGGACGCTCTGAGAGAGGTTACCTCGTGGGACTGTTCCTGGAGAGAGCAGTGGGCTTCGCATGTTTTCAGAGCTGGGGATTGAACCCAGGGCCTCATGCATGCCAAGCACACTGTACCACTGAGCAATACCCTCGCCCCGCAAATATTTTATCCCAATCCAAAAAAGGAGAAGTATATTTGTGATCAATTGTCTATTTGAATTATGCATATAAGGCCCACCTAGCACTAACCTGGTTTGGTAGGTGTTTTCTGAGTGCTGATTAATACTACAGCTATTATTTTTATCTCCCAGCATGCATGCACACACGAAGTTGAAGTAAAACTTGCACAAATTGGTCACACTTACCTATCATCCCAGCACTTGGGAAGCTGAGGCAGGAAGATCTTGAATATGAAGCCAACCGAGGCCATATAACAAGTCCAAGTCCCTCCAGCCTGCACTACAGCGCAGACCCTGGCTAAAAAGAAAATAATACTATTATTTCACAGGACCTATTTTGATCTTTTCTATTCTAGTCTGCTTCATAGTCTTGTGGTCATAGCTGGCTAAGTCAGACGGTCCTCTGCACTGATTTCACGGTCCTGAGGCTGCTGGGAACTCTAGCTGTAGCCCTGTGAAAGGCACAAAATGAGCACTCAGTGCAACTGAGGGAGCATAGTTAGTGTTGCGAAGTCGACCTAAGTTGAAATCGTCAAAGGCCCACGCGTGTCTTCCCCTTGTGCCTTATATTCCCCCTCTGTCAAAAGGAACTAAAAGGGATGGTTTTCCTGAAATCATTTAATCTCCCAACACTAAGGGAGGCTGAGACTGGGCGATCCCAAGTTCAAGCCACCTGAGCAATTTAGTGAGACCTTGCCTTAAATAAAGAAAGCCATGGAGCGGAGAGCGGTAGCTCTGTGATGGAGGCTCTGGGTTTAATCCCTGGGACGAAGACATAGAAACCGGAAAATGGTCCACCCAGTAACTTGTATTCTCGAGCCTCAGTTTCCCTGTTTTGTGCAGGGGCCTTATCCTAGCACTCATCATGCCCAGCGTTTAGCGCAATATGTACACTTGTGTATGGGGCACAGAATGGGCCTGGGCAGACCAAGCTCAGTTCTTGGGAGTGGTGGCCGGACAGATGGGGCTCCCAGGTGTTGGGTGGAGGCTGTCTGCAGCCCTAGCAGAGAAAGTCCTGATACACAAAGGCCCCCTAAACCGGCTCCTCCCACTCAGGGTGCCTGGGGGGTCATCTGGAAACGGGTTTCCTTTGTATCTGTCCCCAGGGGTGAGGTGTTTGCGGCCTGGACGCTCTGCGCAGGGAGAGGCCACCGGGCCGCAGGTCCCCAGCCGCAGCCCCTCACCCCGCGCTGCCTCCTCCCGTCCCCAGCGCAAACACTCGGCCTCAGCTGCCTGCCGGGGAAATCCCTTCCCGCAGAGCTAGACCGCAGCCCAGCTGCTCAGCCTCCCCACGTCAGCAACCTTCACTCACTCGAGGCCCCCCCTCCCCGGCGCTCCCTCCAACCTTAACCCCTTCCGCTAGGGCCGCGGCTTTACCGGAACGGGCAGCTGGCACAGCCCCAGCCTGCACTGCCGCCAGCTTCGCACGGGGGAGGAGGGCAGCGGACGCCAGGCCTGAGTCCCCAAGGAAGCAAAGGTGGGGGCTGGACTCTCGGGGCAGCTACCACCCCCCATACACACACAAGATTAGGGACCAAGGTGCTCAAAATCTTGCTAGAGGGGAGCATCTGCGTAGGGTCCGCGGGCAAAAATTGGAGTGCATTGTACCTTGATCCTGACTTGATCCTGGTAGGTTTAAGGAACAAGCTGAACAGCAAGAGAAGCCCTAGGTGCAGGACCAGCTAAATTGTAATTTGCAGGGATCCTTGATAAAAAAAAAAAAAAATGAGTTGCAAGCCAGCGGTAGTGTTGCAGGCCTGTGATCCCAGCAGTCTAGGAGGTTGAGGCAGGAGGAGAACATGCTCAAGCCCAGCCTGGGGAATTTAGCAACTTTAGTGCTGGCTTTTTGTTTTGTTTTCTCAAAAACCCTTTTTAAAAATATAAATTGTTAGGAGCCGGGGAGATAGCTCAGTAGAATAAATGCTTGCCTGGCAAGTGCAAGGGCCTGAGTTCAATCCCCAGTTCCGCAAAAAAAAAAAAAAAAAAAAATTAACTTTTTTTTTTTTTACTTTTTTTTTTTTTTTTTTTTTTTTTTTTTTTTGAGACAGAGTCTTGATATGTAGTTGAGGCTGGTCTTGGCTCTATGTAGCCAAGGCTGGCCTCAAACTTGTGGCAATCATCCTGCGCAAGTCTCTCTAGTGCTTGGATTACAGGTGTACACCCCATCGTGCCCAGTTGGGTGGGTTTTTTTTTTCGGGTTTTTTTTGGGGGGTGTCTTTATGTGCAGGTCTCATTATACAGTTCAGGCTGGCCTTGAGCTCTCTTTGTAGCCCAGGGTGGTCTGGAACTTGCAAAGATCCTCTGAAGACCCTCCTGCCCCTGCCTCCCGAGAGCTGGGATCACAGGCTGGTGCCCCCATGCACAGCTAATTTAAGTTTTTAAAGGGCTGAGAATGTAATTCAGCGGGAAGGCCCCGGATTTAATCTCTAGTACTGGGGGCAGGGGTGGGGGTATGGAAGAAAAAGCATTTCAAGATAGTGACAACAGAAAGTTACACCGGGCGTGGAGTCCTGTGCAGTTGTAGTCACAGGAATCTGGTCTTGCCTAGGAGCCTGGAAGTCCAGGTCCCCAAAGGGATTAAGACTTGGGACACTTGTATCCCTGTATCCCCAAGAGGGCAAGAAGGAAGGGGTAACGTGGAGAGTTAGAGCACAGAGGAAACAGGGAAGTCCCGATTCTTAAGGAAGGTTATGCTCCCAAGAGAGCTTGGGATGGGTGCCATGGCACAGGGCACAGGGAGACAGCTGGAGTCTGACCCCTGTGGGGTGGAGTTCCAGAGAACGCCCTCACTGCAGGCCTCGGGCTCTGCCTCCCGGCCCCAAAGGTGCTAGATCTCCTTGGGCTGGGCTTCCCTCCCCCCTCGAGGACGAACGCTAGGGTGTCGGGGGTGGCCGCGTAGATCCCCGGCGGGACCGGCTTCCCTCCCCCGGGAGCAGGAAGCGGAGCCCCGCCCCGCGGACCTGTTACTGGAAGTCCGAGGGCTGGGCCGCCCCTCCCGTCCCCACTTCCTCCAGCCCCGCCCCACCCCCTGCGGCCCGCGCGTTTATGGGAACTCAGGCCTGGACGGTTTCTCTGAAATCGTTCGCTGCCTCTGCCCTCGCTTAACCCCGGCGGCTGCGAGAGGGACCCAGGCCAGGCGTCCGGCGTCCAGGGACGCAGGGGACAGGCGTTGGAGGGCCAGAGGGGTTCCCGGGGACCCCAGACTAGGTCCGGCCCCTCCTCTGACAGTGTGTTTAATCTTGACTTGCTGCAACTGGGATCTGTCTTCCAGGATCCACCTGCACGGCCTCGCCCCCCCCCCCCCCCCCCCCCCCGCGTGCCTTGCTCTTGTGGGTTGGGCCTCGCCAGGAAGGCCAGGGGGGCTCCTGAGGCGCGCGCCTGGGTACCAACGCGCAGCTAAGGGTGCAGCAGCCCAGTTTGCACCCCCTGGCTCTGCTGGGTCCCCAAAGGTTGTCTAGGCTCCCAGAAGGTGCTGGGAAGAGGCTTAACTGACGACCTTAATTGGGAGAGTGACAGTTTTGCTGCAGATCGGGCAGAGCGATCCCTGCTTCGTAGGGGGTTAGGTGTCTGAGCATGGCTGCTCTGGTGAAGGCCTTTAAGTAAAGGTCATGAAGCCTGTGCAGGTGCAGGCAGCCTCTTGCCTTAGCCTTGTTCCCCAACCCACGCAAACACATGCTTGCACACTCCTGCCTGCACACTTGAAATCTCCCCATTGTCTTCAGACACTCCTCACCCCCCCTTAACTAGGAATTGAACCCAGGGCCTTTGTGACCACCTATATGCCCCCCCCCCATGGAACCCAAGATTGAACTCAGGCCCTTGTGCTTGCCGGACAAGCACTTATTCTCCTGAGCCATCTCCCAGGCCTCGCCTTCTATTTTTAATTGCCCCAGGCTGGGCTGGCATTTGCAATCCTTCTGCCTCAGCCTTCCAGAGTGCTGAGATTAACTTCCAGAGTGCCACCACATGAACTGCCCACAGTTCTAAATGACTGTCTCCAGTCTGGGGTCTCTGGGGAATAAGCATACTTTTCATCCACACCCGAGAGAGGCTGAGCTGATGTGTAGTCTCGCGGGTGGCGGGGGTGGGGGGACGGGGACCCTCAGCTACCCCACAGGGAATGCCATGCTGATCCTGGGATGGTTTCGAGGCTGGTGCTTTGGGTTTTTTTGGTGGAACCGGGGATTGAACTCAGATCCTTGCGTTTGCCAGTCAAGCGCTTATCCTACTGAGCCATCTCCCCAGCCCTGAGGCTGATGCTTTGTGTCACTGGTTGGCACTGTGCAAGGAGAGTCCCCCGACCCCATCCCCATGGAGTATGAGGTTGGGGAGCAGTTTTCTTCAGCAGAGGGTAATTCCCAGAGGTGTCTGAAAGCTGATGCCATTCCAGAAGCTGGGGGAAGGGTTCCTCAAGTCTGGAAGGGGCTTCTGAAACTACTGAGCCCAGCCCTTGAACGATGTCCCTGTGCCCAAGTCTCCCTCTCCCCACAAATAGCCCCTGCATGACTCTCAGGTTGGAGGATAAGATCTGGAGGGCACTGAGTTCACCCTCTCCTGTCAAGGGAGAAGCAGCTCTGGGGCGGAGGGGGAGGGTGATGGTGATGGCAGCTTCGAGGACAGCCAGGGTAGTGCTTGACTTGGATCCATATACTTGGCGTGTCCCTGCAGACACTAATCAGCGTCCTAAGCTCTGGGCACTGAATGTAGCCAGCAAGACGCCCTGCCTGAGCAGATGGTGGGGGGATTCAGACAGGAAACAAGGGCTAGGGAGGGTGGGAAGCAAAGCAAGGCAAGAGAAGAGAGGGACCAGCTGCCCTGCACTTCTAGCGGAGGGCTTGCACATCCCCCGGGCACACTGCTTTGGCCGAAGGAAGACCTGGCACAGAGAGGAGACTGCAATGAGATGCAGCCCCCCAAGGGGAAACAGGTCTCCCAGGGCCTCCTGGGCCATGCCGAGAACTTCGGGGAAGCACGCATGACCTAAAAGACTGCTCTGTGCTGGGGCTGGGCGTGGCATCGGGAGCAGGTGATCCCAGCACTCTGGGAGGCTGAGGCAGGAGGATAGCAAGTCTGAGCAAGCCCAGGCAAGCGAGAGACTTAGGAAGACCCTGTCTCCAAATGAAAAGGGGAGCGCCTTGGACATGTAGCTTGGTGCAGAGGCCCTCAGCTCAACCCCTGGACCAAAATAAATAAATACATTGAAAGACTCTCTCTGGCTGTCTTGGGGGACAGGCAGTGGGGCAGAGGAGAAGCAGGAAGGCCACCAGGGAGGGGACTGGAGGCCACCAGAAGGGGACCCAGGGACAGAAGAAGGGAATCAGGGAAGCAGCACAGGCTGTAGCTGGCGGGGCTAACAGCATGGAGGACAGAGGTGACGCCACTAATGTGTGTGACTTCCTCACCCCAGGCCTCTGCACATCGCTGTGGTGCAGGACAACCTGCATGCTGTGCAACGCCTGGTGATCCTTTTCCAGCTCGCAGGCCGTGAGCTGGATGTCTACAACAATCTGCGGCAGGTGAGGTGCTGGGGGCTGGGGCTGGGTCAGAGCAGGGAGGTACCCCACGAGGAGTTGGTGTTCTGGGACCTGACTTCCAGGTGAGAGAGGACCAGGCCAGGGAGCGAGGACAGAGAGGTCCTAAACTTTGGGTTCTCACAGAGAAAAAAAAAAGGGGGATTCTTGAAGCTGGGAGACGAGGCCCAGAGGTGGGTGGGTTGGGGTGCTAGGTGGGACACCTGTCCCTCACAGTCGCTCTTCTCCAGACCCCACTCCACTTGGCTGTGATCACTGCGTTACCAGAGATGGTCCAGCTCCTAGTGAGCGCTGGTGCCAGCCCCATGGCGCTGGATCGGCATGGCCAGACAGCAGTCCACCTGGCGTGTGAGCACCGCAGCCTGCCCTGCCTGCAAACGCTGCTGGACAGCGCGGCCCCGGGCTCCGTGGACCTGGAGGCCCGCAATTACGACGGTGAGTCCTCCTCACCCTCTGCGGAGCAGGCTGGGGCTGTCCCACCTGGACCGAGAGTCCATCAAGACCTCAGAGCCCCAGGCCCAGGTCTACCTGAGTGTCCCCCTCCCTCAGGGCTCACCGCCCTGCATGTGGCAGTGAATACCAAATGCCACCAAGCAGTGCTGCTTCTGCTAGAGCGCGGCGCGGACATTGATGCGGTGGTAAGCAGAGGAGGCGTGGCCTGGGGAGAGGCGGGCCTAGATGGGCGGTTTGGGGGGCGTGTCCGGGTTGGGGGTGGACCTGATGGGCCGTTTGGGGCTTTTGGTGGGGACCCGGCCGCCCTTGGGTAGTTTTTGAAGTACTAGAAAGGGTGGACCAAGCCAACGGAATTCGGGCCACCAATTTGGGGGCAGGAGTTGAAAAAACTAAAAGACCTGTCCCTCCCGCCGCAGGACATAAAGAGTGGCCGCTCCCCGCTCATCCACGCCGTAGAAAACAACAGCCTCAGCATGGTGCAGCTCCTATTGCAGGTGGGAGCGGCTTCCGCGCTGTCCTCTCCCCACCCCAGTGTAGACCCAGGACCCTGCCCTCAGCGCTCCCCTGCCGGGTCGCGGCTCCTGACCCCCACCCTACTCCTGCAGCACGGTGCCAACGTGAATGCGCAAATGTACTCGGGCAGCTCGGCGCTGCATTCTGCGTCGGGCCGCGGGCTCCTGCCGCTCGTGCGCACCCTGATCCGCAGTGGTGCCGACAGTGGCCTCAAGAACTGTCACAACGACACGCCGCTCATGGTGGCGCGCAGCCGCAGGGTGAGTGCAGGCAGGACTGGGGTACGCAGGGCCCTGCGGGGGCGGCCTTGTGGTGACGCCCCTCTTTCACAGGTCATCGATATCCTGAGGGGCAAGGCCACCAGGGCTGCCTCTGCAACACAGACCGAGCCCTCCCCGGACCGAAGTGCCACCACCTCCCCTGAAAGCAGCAGCCACCTCAGCTCCAATGGTGAGCGCCCGCACGCGCCCTTGGCCCCTCTTGGGAGCCCTGCTCCTGGGCCTGGCCTTACAGCCCCACTCACTGCCTGTCTCTTCCCACAGGTCTCCTTTCTGCTTCACCATCCTCCTCGCCTTCCCAGTCTCCCCCCAAGGACCCACCCGGATTATCCCTGGTTCGCCCCAGTTTCTTCCTTCCAACCCCATCCCCACCTGCCTTCCTGCCCTTTCCTGGGGTTCTCCGAGGCCCTGGGCGACCGGTGGCCCCCTCCCCAGCTCCAGGAGGCAGCTGAGAAGGATGGGGGGGCAGATTTTGAACTCATGAGGAGGGGCCTCCCTGCACTAGCGGGGTCTGCCCTTCCTGAAACTGTGACGATCTTGCTCTGCCCCCCCCCCCAATCTTCAGGACCAGGATTTGCACCAAAGCACACGCACCTACTCCTGAGCCCTTGGCGTGCATAGATTCCCCCGCCTTGTCCCACCCACCACAGACTGTGGCTCTCTCAGGCATTGCCCTCCCCCTGACCCCGCATCCTGGGTCTGGAACTCCACCCAAATGTTCATTTCCTGTCCACTCTGTGAGCTAATGGAACCAGGGAACAGTCCCTCCTTTGCCGGCTCTGTCCAGGTGGATGAGGAGAGAGGGGCTTAGGCTGGCACTGGTAGCAATGTAAATTATTAGGCGCCAGGGTTAGATTTCTTTTGTAATAAACTATTTTTGTATCATTTCCCTGTGCGGCTGGTGGTGTCCTGAGGTGGTCGGGAGGACACATGTTTGTATGTGCACACCTGTGTCATATGAATGTATGGGACGTGGAGACTTCTGGTGTATTTGGTCAGGAATTGTGTCACTGTGCCATTGTTTTCTGCGTCTCCCCAGGGTAGCCTTTCAGAACACTGTAATGTCCCTAGGTGTGTGTGTATTTCTCAGGGGTCCTGGTGGGGACCCACAGCTGACTACAATTCTGAGCCTTCTTGGGTGTCTGGGGGAGGAGGGTGTTCCTGACACAGCTCTGGGGACAGCACAGTATCATTTCGGTGTTATTGCCTCACAGAGAGTGGGCCATATTTCTTGCCCTGTAGCTCCGCAGGACCCCCCTGAGAAGCACAGCCTGTATTTGACTCTAGAGAAGGTCTCTAGAAGACAGTCAGAGCCGGGGAGATGGCTTAATAGAACAAGTGCTTCCCTGGCAAGTGCAAGGGCCTGAGTTCAATCCCCGGTTCTGCCAAAAAATAAATAACAAAAAAAAAAAAGAAGACAGCGTTTGTAACACATCGCCAAAATTCAATGGCTTTTTAAAAATGACACACATAGCCTGGGTGTGGTGGCACACGCCTATGATCCCAGCCCTCGGGAGGCTGAGGAAGGGAGGATTGTTGTGAGTTCAAGACCAGCCTGAGGGCCAGGGAGATGGCTCAGCAGAATAAGCGCTTCCCTGGCAAGTGCAAGGGCCTGAGTTCAATCCCCGGTTCCACCAAAAAAAAAAAAAAAAAAAGCCCAGCCTGGGCTACAAAGTGAGCTGAAGGCCAGCCTGAACTGCGGCCAGCCTGAACTGCATAGCGAGACTCTGTCTCAAAAGAAATCAGTACTGAATAGTTCTACAGCTCAGAAGAGCAAGATCTGTTTCCTGGGCCACATTCCAGGAATGAGTAGGTCGGTTCCTTCTGTAAGCTCCAAGAAGAAATCCTTAGTCACGCCTTTTCCACCTTCCAGGACAGGATGCCTTGTCTTGGAGCCTTTCCCCAGCGTCACCCAGAACTCTTGCTTCCCTGTCACCTCTCCCTGGGGTCTCCTGCCTTCCTCTTACTACACCCTTGCCGTGATGGTGGGCCACCAGGGCACCTCGGCCCACCTGGGGTGAGGAGGGAGATCTGGCACAATCAAAAAGGCACATGCACTTCCGGGTGACTGTGACAGAGCAATGTACATGCATCTGGGCACCTGACAGGTGATGGGGGTTGCTAGTGCCCCTGCCCCTGCCTTGGGGCTATGGTATCCAGGTTGGAGGGTTACTTCCCCGTGCCTGCCACAGCAAATCTCCACAAATCAAGTGGCTTAAAACAATAGAAAGAAAAAAAACAATAGAAATGTAGCTAGATGTAGTGGGGCGCACCTGTAATCCCAGCACTCAGGAGACTGAGACAGGAGCATCCCTAAGAGTTCAAGGCCACTCTGAACTACACAGCAAAACCCTGTCTCAAAAAGAAAAAAGAAGGCCAGGGATATAGCTCAGCAGCATAAGCACCTGCCTGGCAAGCACAAGATCCTGACTTTGATTCCCAGGACAAAGGCTGCAGCAAAGTGTCCACAGCTCCTTGCACACCCCTAGAGCTGGGTTCTTCCGGCCTCATCCGGCTGCGTGTAACTCGAGTGTTCCTTAGCTTGTGGCCCCATCACTCCAGTCTGACTACTCCTTCAGATGCATCCTTTCTGGAGGTCTGTGTCCTCACCTCCTTTGTTTCTTCTAAGATTTGCTGGATCATCCCCACCCAGGATGATCTCAGCTCCACATCCTTAGCTTAATTACATTTACAAAAGCAATCTTTCCTTTCTCTTTCTTTCTTCTGGCTGGCCTTGAACTGACTATGTAGCCTAGGCTGGCCTTGAACTTAGGGTGATCCTCCGGCCTCAGCCTCCCAAGAGTGCTAGGATCACAGGCATACAGTACCATGTCCAAAAGATGGTCTTTCCAAACAGGGTCACATTCGCAGGTTGCAAGCATACAATGTACAAATATCTTTAGGGAGAGGGAGGCACTGTTCAAACCACTAGAGGGCGAGGTTTCTTTTTTTTAATGTATTTAGTACAGGGTCTACAGGGTCTCACTATACAGATCGGACTTCTAGTGATCCTCCTGTTTTCAGCCTCCCATGAGCTGGGATTGCAGGCCAGTGTCACCATGCCCAGTCTGTCTCAGCCCTCCCTGGGGGTGGGGCCAGCACGGCATGCCCATGCTGGGATGGAACCTTGGTCCCTGCATCTGCCTAAGCAGGTGCTTTAATCTGCTGAGCCATCTGGCCAGCCCTAGAGGATGAGGTTTTCTGCTCTGCAAGCTGATGTGCATGAGAGTATCCCTCATTCCCCACGACATCCACCATGCATGAAATGTCATGTGTGACCTCTGCCCCCTCGCTGCTGCCCTCCCCACATGGCCGCCCCACTGCCTAGCGCAGAGAAGACCCTTCAGAGGGAACTGTGGAATGAGCAAGCTCAGACCCAGGCCACTAGCCTTAAAGGTTGTGTGTGGCTGTCTAATTTTGAGTGTGTATGTGTGTTGTGGTATGCACTGCTGGGAAGGAAGGAGGCAGATAGGGTCGCGTGTGGAGGGCACTGGCTATGGAGCAGAGTGAATTCAAATCCTGTCCTTCTACTTCCCCTCGTCTGTAACAAGGAGGGCCCAGTGACAGGGCGCCCCGAGAAGCTGCTCTGAGGACTAAGCATGATTGAACTGAACAGATGTGGTGGTCTCACCTGTAATCCCAGCGCCCGGGAGACTGAGGCAGGAGGAAGCCCAGCCTGGGCGTCTTAGGGACTTAGTGAGAATCCATA
>NW_004524773.1:2393398-2395047 GCF_000260255.1 Octodon degus | reverse complement strand
ACACACACACACACACACACACACGGAAAAGAAGATAATGGTATTAAGGAGAAGTGTATCTGTCACAACAGGGCTCTGGGGCCAGGGAGATGGCTCAGTAGAATAAGCGCTTGCCTGACAAGCACAAGGGCCGGAGTTCAATCCCCAGTTCCGCAAACAAACAAACAAACAAAAAAAAAAACAGCTCTGCCACAGGATAACCGCAGGACCCTTGGCCACGCTGGGCCTCAGTTTCTGTACAATGAAAGCAACACCCACCTCTCAGGGTTAGCAAGCTGATGAAGCTTGCGTGAGACTAGATGGCACTTAGCGCAGGCCCTGGCCCCATGTGCGTGCGTGTGTGTGTGTGTGTGTGTGCGCGCGTGCATGCATGCGTGTGTGTAACTGTCCCTGCATCTGAGGGGTGAACTCAGCACTAACCTCGCTAACTGACTTCTCTAAAACAAAAGACCTGGCTTCTCCCCACATGGAAATCCCCTCTAAAACTAGCAGACCTTGGGACCCAGGCATATCCTTCCACCCCCTTCTGCCCAGAAGGACAAACAGGAACTCTTAGGGGAGGTAGAGTAACCTTGATGGGGAGTCTCTGTCTCCCAGAACCTCAGAATTCAGCACTCCCCCCAACCTCCAAGGCTTCTTGCTCGATGGCTGTCCCATCACTTTGGGTCATCACTAAAGGAAGCTGCCATCTGTATCTGCTCAGCCTCTTTCTCAGAGACACCCCCAGCCCCTGCTGGACAATGTCACCATCCTCCCTACCCTGGATAAGCCCCAAGTCAGAGGACATCTCTCCCAGATGTGTGCGTGAAACCTACCAAACCGTCGACGCTGGCAATGTTTTTTAAAAAAAAAGGTCCTAAGAGTGTGAGTGTGAAATGGATCACACCTCTCTAGGCATCCGCAGAGCCTCCAGTAAGCCCAACTTGTGTTCTGTCGGAGGGAAACTGAGGTCCAGAGAGGGAGGACACTGACTCAGGCTACAGACCCAATTCCACAGTCCAGCATAATCAATGGATCAAAGTCATCACCCACAGCAGGATGCCATGTGCCTCCCGATAACAATGTCCTGAAGGTGACAGCATAGTTTTTCTCATATTCCTGCTGCCTGCCCAGATCAAAGCACAAGGGGGGTGGGGCACCTTAACAAAGGAGGGCCCCAGAACCCTGAAAGTGTCACTATTTCGGGAAACAAAGAAACCCACAAGTGTTATTAGGCAGAAAGAAACCAAAGAGACGTGAGAACAGAGCACAACACACAAACCCAAAGTGAATCCCAGTCAGGCCATGGTGGCACATGACTGTAATCCCAGCACACTAGAAGGCTGAGGCAGGAGGATTCCAAGTTTGAGCTCAGCCTGAAGAATTTAGCAGCCTAGCAAAATGTCATGGTTTACGTGTATTTGTCCCCTCAAAGCCTCATGCAGTCATTGAGGTACAGTTCTACAGCTTGTGATTAATTCATGATCCAAGGCTGGGATTATGTGTCTGAGTACTCCTGGGATTATGGGTGTGAGTGCTATACCCAACCTGGAGCAGATAGCTTGAATGTAACATAAGAGAGACAGACTTGTTCTCTGTAGCCAATTGTTGTTGCTACTCCCCACTTTTGCTCTCTTGCTCTTTGATGCCGCCATAAAAGGTTGCCCTCT
>NW_004524773.1:2388787-2391953 GCF_000260255.1 Octodon degus | reverse complement strand
CTCAGGCCCTTGCGCTTGCCAGGGAAGCACTTATTCCACTGTGCTATCTCCCCGGCCCGGGAAAGTACAATTTTATACTTTCAGTGAATTCACAGAATTCTACAATCATCAGATTAATTTTATGGGGCCGGCCTGACAGCTCAGCGGACTAAAGCACCTGCTTAGGCAGGCGCAGCGGCCGAGGTTTGATCCTGGCATGCTGTGCCTGCCCTGTCCCCGGGGCGCGCCGAGGTGGTGACTGAGACTGGGTATGGTGGCGCACATCTGTAATCCCAGCGCTTGGGAGGCTGAAAACAAGAGAATCACTACAAGTCCAATCTACGAAGTCAGACTGTAGACCCTGTCCTAAATACAGGGGGAAAAAATTAATAATTTTATGTGCTGGGTGGTTTGTTTGTTTTGTTTTGTGTTTTGAGACAGGGAGTCACTATGTAGTTCAGGCTAGTCCTGAACTCACTGTGTAGCCCAGGCTGGCCTCGAACTCACGGCCGTCTTCCTGCTTCTGCTTCCCAAGTGTTGGTATTACAGGCATGTGTCACTATGATATGCTACTTTTTTTTTTTTTGGCATTACCATTTTTTTGTTTTTCTTGGGTAGGCTCAGCCTGCCTTGAGGGTGGGGCTGGCATGGCACATGGTGCCTGGGACCGAACTGCGGTCCCTTGTGCCTGCCTAAGCTTGCCTAAGCAGGCGCTTTAGACTGCTGAGCTATCTCACCTGCCCCACTGCACCACTATGCCCGGCCTTATTGTCTTGTTTTTTTGAGACAGGTTCTCACTATGTCATTCAGACTGGCCTTGAACTCACATTAATCCTCCTACCTTAACCACCTGAATGTTGAAACCACAGGTCTATGCCACCATGTGAAGCAGAATTTCTTTTAAAAGATTTTTTTCTGGGGCTGGGGAGATGGCTCAGTGGAATAAGCACTTCCCTGGCAAGCGCAAGGGTCTGAGTTCAATCCCCGGTTCCTCAAAAATAAAATAAAAGATTTTTTTTCATCCCTAAAAGAAACCCCCATTTCAGAAAACGTTGGGTTTCTATGAATTGACTTATTCTGGTTTTCATAGAAGTAGAATGTGGCATTCTATGTCTGGCTTCTTTCATGTGGTGTCATGATTTCTTTCTTTCTTTCTTTTCCTTTTGGTACTGGGAATCAAAACTCAAGACCTCATGCTTGGGCTGGGGAGATGGCTTAGTAGAATAAGCGCTTGCCAGAGGGCTTGAGTTCAATCCTCAGTTCCGCCAAAAAAAAAAAAAAAAAAAAAAAAAAAAAAAAACCTCATGCCTGCCAGGCACCTGTTGTGCTGCCAAGCTAAATCCCCAGTGCTGATTTTTTTATTTACTGTTATTTTTATTTGCTTGTATTTTTTAGGGAAGGGCTTACAGGGTGTTTAGGGTCTCACTACTAGATTAGACTCATAATGATCCGCCTGTTTACAGCCTCCCAAGAGCTGAGATTACAGGCGCGCACCACCAGGCCCAGCCTCAATTGTGTGCCCCAGGGACAGGGTGGCACCGCAGGCCCGGGGATCCAACCCCCTGGCCCCTGTGCCTGCTTACAGATGCTTTAATCCGCTGAGCCCGATTACTTTTTTTAAATGTGAAAATTTAACACATATTTAAAGATAAAAGAAGAAAAAGATATACTAAGAGAAGAGGAAGAAAAAATAGGCCCTAGGCGAGCAAGAAGACTGTGGTCTAGCACCAGCTTTCTCAGCTCAGCCATGCTGCAGCACGGGGTAGAATCCCAGTCCTTTTAACTGCCAGATAATAGTCCATTGTATGAATCCGCCATGTTACTTTTTTTTGCAGAACCGGGCATTGAACTCAGGCCCTTGTGCTTGCCAGGCAAGCACTTATTCTACTGAGCCATCTCCCCGGCCCCATGTTACTTATTTTTGGCAGTAGTTTGTATTGAACTCTGAACCCATGCCCTGAACATCCTCAGATAGATATGGAGATAGATAGATAGATAGAGATAGAGATAGAGATAGAGATAGAGATAGAGATAGGGATAGAGATAGAGATAGAGATAGAGATAGAGACAGAGACAGAGACAGAGATAGAGATAGAGATAGAGATAGAGATAGAGACAGAGACAGAGACAGAGACAGAGATAGTTGTGGGGTTTTTTGGTGGAACCGGGGATTGAACTCAGGCTTTTGCGCTTGCTAGGGAAGCGCTTATTCCACTGAGCCATCTCCCCGGCCCGACAGATAGATATTTGGGGGGGCAGATTTTTTTTTTTTTTTTTTTGAGACAGGGCCTCACACGTAGCCAGGCTGGGCTCAAACCCCCTATAATCCTCCTGCCTCAGCCTCCCAAGTGCTGGGATTACAGGCATGCACCACCGCACCCGGCTCAGGACAAAACTTTTTTAGGCCTCCTGCCTCAGCTTCCCAAAGAGCTGCACCTTTTACAGACATGGACCACCGCACCCAGTTAATTCACTTATTTAAGTACATGGTAATTCATCGATTTTGCAGCGCCACAGCAGCACGCTTCATGTACCCATCCATCACCCGAGAACCGTACAGCTATGGTCAGATGGAAACTCCAAGTCTGACATTTTTGAGCTGTTGCCAAACTATGTTTTCAAAGCAGCTGCAGCATGCAGCACTCCCACGGCAGCATGTAACTCTAGTGACGCCACATCTCTGCCCACACTTGCTAGCGTCTGTCTTTTTATGGTGGCCATCTTGTTGGGTATGAATGGAGTTCTGTTTTATGTTGCGCTGCAGTGCCAGGGATGGAGCCCAGAATTCCAGATTTGGCCAGCTGGTGCTACAGGCAACCTGAAGTGTGACTTCCTAGCAGTATTGATTTTCATTTTCCTGACTGACTGTTGCAGATCAATCTGACTGTGGGTTAGAGCATCTTCTCATGCTGTCCACTCGTGTGTGTGTGTGTGTGCACGCGCGCACGCGTGTGTGTGTGTGTGAGAGAGAGAGAGAGAGAGAGAGAGAGAGAGAGAGAGAGTCTCGCTATGTAGATCAGACTGCCCTTGAGCTCAATAGCCCAAGCTGGTCCAAGCTCACAAGGATCCTCCTGCTTCAGCCTCCCCATTGCTGGCAAGCACAAGGGCCTGAGTTCAATCCCTGGTTCCACAAAAGAAAGAAAGAAAGAAAGAAAGAAAGAAAGAAAGAAAGAAAGAAAGAAAGAAA
>NW_004524773.1:2373485-2387032 GCF_000260255.1 Octodon degus | reverse complement strand
TCTCTCTCTCTCTCTCTCCTTTTTTTTCACTTTATGTATTTGGTACAGGGTCTCACTCCACAGCTCCGATGACTTGTAGTGACCCTCCTGTTTTTAGCCTCCCAAGCACTGGGATTACAGGCATACACCAGCACGACCGGATTCTGTCACTGGTTCACTGTGCCGCAGGGGTGGGGCCGGCAGGGCATGTGGGACTGGGGATCGAACCCTGGTCCCCGCACTTGCCAAAGCAGGCGCTTAGTCTGGGAAGCTCTCTCATTGGCCTGAAAATCGATTTCTTCATAGGTTCCCAGCACATGGGTGGGAGGTGGCAGGCGCTGTCACCAGGGCATGACTTCTTCCGTCATAGGTGTCATGCTACCAGTGTTCACCTCCAATTCATTCATCTCAAGCCCTGTGTGGGATGCCAGTGAGAGTCCCACACCACAAATTACTCATCTCCTCTCTGGGCTACATTTAACATTTTCCCCACTTTTCTCCACTTCCGACAAGACTGCAGTTAATATCGCTGAACACGTCTGCTGGAGTTTCTTAGAGCAGTATTTTTCAACTTGTGAACCAGGATCCATTAGTGGGTTATGAAATCAATTTAGTGGCTTGCGAGCATGAGTTTCCCATGAATGAAAGGAATGAAACAAAAGATATTCAAATGCACGCACGGAGCTGGGGTGTGGGCGGTGCGGTGAGAGCTGCGTCTATCCTCATTTTAATGCCCTGTGAAGGCGGCAGCTGGCCGTGAACCTGGCCAAAGGGCTGGCAGAGGCTGCCAAGCTCTCCGGCACAGCTAGCCTATTTATGGTCTCCAGCACTTGGCATGTTACAATTTTCAACTCTTGCCCAGCTGCTGGGTTTTCTTTCCATTCCCCAGCAGAAGATACTGAGACTGAGGCAGTCCTATCACCCAAATGGAAAGATCCTGGAGGACTCCACGAGCTCAAGATTCCTGGGTGCTAGAATTGAGGGTGAGGCTTGCAAGTGGCAGGCTGTTCCTCTCTTGGGCTAAGCCCCCTGCCCTCCCACCTCAAAGGTGTTTTGAGAAATCAGTGAGCAAATGGTTATAGGGGGCAATGTTATCAACAAATATTCGCTACTGTATTGATTTTTTTTTTCTTTTTGAGACAGAGTCTCACTATACAATTCAGGCTGAGTTTGTAGCTCAGGCTGGTCTCGAACTCTCAGCCATCCTCCTGCCTCAGCCTCCTGAGTACTGTGCCAACATGCCTGGCTTGTTTTTGTTTCTTTTGGTTTTTTTTGAGACAGTCTAAAACCTTGAACTTACTATGCAGTCGAACTCCCAGAGATCTTCCTGCCTCAGCCTCTCATGTGCTGGGATTACCGTCATGCACCACCACCCCTGGTATGAACTATGCCTACTATTCAACAGTTTGAAACTCTGTAAGGTTTGCCATCAAAATTTGGCATGCTCTTCTGAGGTATGGGGGGGGTGACCTTGGGGCGTGGCATTCGTGCCAGGGCGTGGCTTGTATTGGGGGGGGGATAGAGATGCAGCTGGGCCCAGAGCGCCCTCCGGTGGCTGCCCTGCCATCAGCCGAATGGGACTGTTACTGCAGGTTTCCCAGGTTAGGGTGAAAACCGTGCCCACCCAGCGCTGTGTATTCTTCTCTGCTGGCCTAGCCGTTAAACCCTCGTGCACAAGCTCTGTCCCTGAGCTGCATCCCCAGCCCTTTTTATTTTGAGACAAGGTGCTGCTAAATTGCCGAGGGTGGTCTGAAACTTTCATCCTCCCGCCTCAGCCTCTCCAGTAGCTGTGGCTGCAGGGGTACGCCGCCCCATCCAGGCAGCTCTACAAACTGTTGCTCTCGGTGTATCCAACCTCCAGCTTGATTTCCCACAGTGGCCTCCCTTGTAGAGGTCAGAAGGATGGTATTCGCCCTTTGACCGATCCTCAGCTCTGTGACCTTTAATGCTGTACCACGGTTAAAGGCTGCTGCGCCCCACAACCACTCCCTGCCCTCTCTGCCTCCACCCACCAAAAATCTGAGGACTCCCCTCCGTTCCCCCGACAATGCCCGGCCTCACGGTCACCGCCTGCACTGCACGACCGGCCTCTGGGCCGCCTGGACGCCGGTCCCCGCCCCTCGCCAGGGTCCCCGCACCTGGGCCCGCCCCGCCCCCGCGCCGCGCCCTTCCCGTCGCTGCGTCCGCGCCCGGGCGCCCAGGACCATGGCGGCCCTGCGAGGCTGGCAGTGGGGCGAGCAGCGCGCGCTCAGCCGGGCGGTGAGGCTGCTGCAGCGCCTGGAGGAGCAGTGCGGGGACCCCCGGCTGGCCATGGGGCCGCCCTCGCTGCGGGACCTGCTGCCCGGCATGGCGCAGCTTCTGCGGAAGGTGGCCAGAGTCCGCTACGACGCCGCCGGCAGGGGCGGCCCCGAGGGTCCCGGGGGCGCCTGGGACTTCCTCGAGGTGTACCTGGCCAACCTGGAGGCCAAGGCCAGGCAGGTGGCCGCGCTCCTGCCAGCCCGAGGCCGACAGGGGGCCAGTGACGAGCTCTTCCGGGAGGGAGCCAGGCTCAGGTGAGTGATGGCCTCGCCCCAGAGCCAAGGGCCAGTGGAGGCTCCCGCGGGAGCCCTCAGCCCAGGAGAACCGAGCCACCCGTTCTGTTTCCATCCTTGGTCACCCAGACCTTCCCCTCTCTCCCCTTTCCTGGGGCCCACTAGCCTTGGCTGCGCCTCCCCGGGCGGTGGGCGCGCAGTTCATCCGAAGCCCTCCAGCTGCGGTCTCTGCTCCAGCTACCTGCCTCCTGGGCTTCCCTTCCTGGGCAGCAGCTGGCCCAGGACCTCGGATTTCTCTGCCTTTTCTGCTGCCCTAAACCCCAGGGACAGGCAAAGGAGGTCTGGAGTCCATGAACTCCCTGCCACTCTGAGCAAACGGCCCCTGTGTTATCTCCTCAGTTCATCCTAAAGCAAAGCTCATAGCTTTCGCAAGCTGTCTGCCTATACTTTTAAATCACTATAATGCCCAAATTATATTACAAGGCAATGATCAAAGGAGTGTTTTTCTTTTTTCTTTTCTTTCTTTCTTTCTTTCTTTCTTTCTTTCTTTCTTTTTTTTATGGAACTGGGGATTGAACTCAGACCCTTGTGCTTGCCAGGGAAGCGCTTATTCTACTGAGCCATCTCCCTGGCTCCCCCACCCTTTTTTGCAACTTAGACACAAGGTCTTGCTAAATTGTTCAGGCTGGGCTCACCCTTGCGATCCTCCTGCCTCAGCCTCCCAAGTACTGGGATGACAGACATATGCCACCCTGCACGGCAAAAACAGTATCGATTTAAGTGTTCAAAAATGCTTGTGCAGGGGCTGGCGAGATGGCTCAGTGGTCTAAAGCACCTACTTGGAACAGGCTTGGGAAAGCACAAGGACCGTGGTTCGATCCCCCAGCACCACATGCCAGCCAGCCGCGACCCCTGGTGGGCTGAGCTGGCCATACACACACACACACACACACACACACACACACACACACACCATCTCCATGGTAATCATGATGTCAGATGAATTTCTAGAAGCTCCTATTTCTAGGGTTTGTTTGTTTGTTTTCCAGTACCGGGGATTGAACTCAGGACCTATTCTTCTGAGCTATCTCCCTAGCTGGAAGCCCCTGTGAAAGGTGGTAAAGCCCCACAGACTGCCATCTCACAGATGCAGAGGTGCTAGAGAGCAGGAAGGGGAGGGGTCGAGTGCGGAGGCTCAGCTAGAGTCACGGGGGTCCTCGAACACATCCACATAGGTCCCAGCCTGGCTGTATCCCAGCCATGTAGGTAGTTAGAATTTTCTAGTAGGAATATAACCAAAAAAAAATTTTTTTTTAAATGGGTAAAAGGCCGGGGAGATGGCTCAGTAGAATAAGTGCTTGCGTGGCAAGCACAAGGGCCTGAGTTCAATCCCCGGTTCCTCAAAAACAAAAACAAAAACAAAAATGGGCGAAATGAATTATAATAACATTTTCTTTAACTTACTAGACCCAAAATATTATTTCAACTTGTATTCTTTTGTGCTAAGTGTTTGGAATATAGTATGCATTTCACTTTTTTTATTGTTTCTTTCTCTCAGTTCTGGGGCTTGAACCCAGAGCCCTGTGCCTGCCAGCAAGCAGTTTGCCATGGAACCATATCCATAGTCCTTTTTTTTTTTGAAACAGAGTCTCACTGAAGATGCCCAGGCTGGCCTCGAACTTACCATGTCACCCAGCTATATTTCTCATTTGCAGTACCTCTCAATGTGGACTGGCCATGCAGTTACTCATAAAATAATCACATTTTTAAAAAAAAAATTTTTTTTTTTTTGAGACAGGGTCTCACCCTGAGTCCAGGCTGGCCTTGAACTTATGGTGATCCTCCTTCCTCAGCCTATGGAGGCGTGCACCTCCATACCATTGCTAATTTTTTTTTTTTTTTTCGGAACTGGGGATTGAACTCAGGCCCTTGCACTTGCCAGGGAAGCGCTTATTCCACTGAGCCATCTTCCTGGCCCCTATGCCCATGCTAAAATTGACGCACGCTCCACCCAAGGTGCTATGATGCCCACTACTAAGGAGACATCAGAATCCCCATTGGCCCCCAGGAGGCAGGGGCGGCCCTTCCCGTCCTATTGCCATCTCACAGTTAAGGAAACAGACTTAGGACAAAGAAAGAAAAGGCAGCTGGACCTGGTGGCACTCACCTGTAATCCCAGCGCTCGGGAGGCTGAGGCAGGAGGATCATTGGGAGTGAGACCAGCCTGGGCTACAAAATGAGTTCAAGGCCAGCCTGAACTGCGTAGTGAGACACTGTCTTAAAAAGAAAGAAGAGGCATTTGCCAAGAATGGCTGTGCTGCGAAGCACCAGTGAGGTCCACTTCTGTCCCTGCCTGGTGCTCAGGAACCCCAGAGGCTGAGCTGCACACCCCCACCAGTGGGAGCCATCTGTGTGACGAGCCAGGTCACAAAGTGGCTCCACCAGCTGGAGGCTGATTGGGTCCTGGCTGCTTCTCCACCTCACAGATGAGGAAACTGAGGTCTGGAGACGGAGCCTCAGCACTGAGACTATCTCAGGATGCACTCAAATATGGCGCTGACGTATTAGAGTCTGCAGGACCCTGTCCCTGTAGGAACCCTGGAGGGGAGGGGGGCGTCATTGGGAGCCCCACTACCCAGCGTGGTGCTCAGACCTCACCCCTGCAGGCGGCAGCTGGCCAAGCTGGCCCTCATCTTCAGCCACATGCATGCGGAGCTGGGTGCCCTCTTCCCCGGGGGCAAGTACTGCGGGGACAGATACCAGCTCACCAAGGCTGAGGCCCACACCTTCTGGAGGGAGCGCTGTGGTACCCGGTGAGTGGCCCGCCCCACCCAGACCTAGGGTACCAGGGGTGCTGGGGACCCCAGAAAGCCATCCTGAGCTCAGCCTGCTCTCCCTAACCAACCCTGCAGCTGTATGCTACCCTGGGCAGAGTTCCAGTCACTGCTGAACACCTGCCACCCTGTGGAACCTGGTGCCAC
Organism: Octodon degus; assembly: GCF_000260255.1. Classification (NCBI taxonomy): domain Eukaryota; kingdom Metazoa; phylum Chordata; class Mammalia; order Rodentia; family Octodontidae; genus Octodon; species Octodon degus. Next base: position 2,381,541 of record NW_004524773.1, on the reverse strand, counting down.
TACCCAGGCCCTGTGCTCCACCATCGACCTCACCTGCAGTGGCCACGTGTCCATTTTTGAGTTTGACATCTTCACCAGGCTCTTCCAGGTCAGGGAGAGGAGGCTAGGCACACCATGCCCAGAACTACAGGAGGAGCTGGGCCTGGACCTCTGGTTCCAAGAGAGGAGGCTGGGCCTGGACCTCTGGTTCTGAGGGGGGAGCTGGGCCTGGACCTCTGGTTCTGAAAGAGGAGGCTGGGCCGGACCTCTGGTTCTGAGGGGGGAGCTGGGCCTGGACCTCTGGTTCTGAGAGAGGAAGCTGGGCCTAGACCTCTGGTTCCAAGGGAAGAGCTGGGTCTGGGCCTCTGGTTCCGAGAGAGGAGGCTGGGCCTGGACCTCTGGTTCTGAGGGAGGGGCTGGGGCTAGACCTCTGGTTCCAAGAGAGGAGGCTGGGCCTGGATCTCTGGTTCCAAGAGAGGAGGCTGGGCCTGGAACTCTGGTTCTGAGGGGGGAGCTGGGCCTGGACCCCCTCAGTCTAAGGGAGGAGGCCCGGCCTGGGGAAGTGTCTGGGACTTCTGTGTAGATGTTGCTGGGCCCATGAGAGCTGTGAGCAATTGGCTGGATTCTTGGCTCTGGGAGGCGCTAGCAACATGTACTTCCTCTTGGTCCCTCCCTGCCACCGACCTCACCCCCAGCCGTGGATGACGCTGCTCAAGAACTGGCAGCTCCTAGCCCTCAGCCACCCAGGCTACATGGCCTTCCTGACGTATGATGAGGTACAGGCACGCCTGCAGGCCTGCAGAGACAAGCCAGGCAGGTAACTATGGCAGCCTGGGCAGGGGCGCCCCAGGGGTCTGGGCTGGGCCAATGTGGGGAGGCACAGAGAGCCTCCGAGACTTGAGGGCTGAGGCTCCTGGGACCCCAGAGAGTGGAAAACTTCAAGCAGAACACCCAGGGCCCTCTCCTTAGCTCTCAGGCTGCTCCACAGTCCAGCATGTGAAGAACAATCCCTGGCCTGGGCAGGGCCCTGAATATCCTGCCCTAGGGTAAGGTCCATTTCTGTTGGTCAGAGTCTGTGTTGAGCCATGTGAAGTATCTTGGATGTGACCCCAAACACTGGCTGGCATAGGTGACTGGCAAAACAGGACCCCTAAGTCCTTAAATTATTTCACACCAGGAGTTCTGAACTGTTGGAGTCCCCCCACCCACAGGCTCAGAGCTAAAGAGCTGGGCTACATAGAACATGAACAAGTTAAGAGAGTAAGGGGCTAGAGACAGAGAGACAGAGAGAGAGAGAGACAGACAGACACACACACACAGAGAGAGACCGAGATAGACAGACAGACAGACAGACAGACAGACAGACAGACAGACAGACAGACTAGGCGGGCAAGGCCATGAGTCTAGGAGCCCAGGAAGTACAAGCGCCTAGAAGGCAAGTGGATTAGCTCTGGCCCAGTGCTTCTGCTTACACTTCACACCAGGTGGAGAAAAAGAAAAAGGAATGAATTAATTTGTGTAATTGAAAAACCCAAGCTGGGCATGGTGGTGCACCCCTGGATCCTGGAGCGGCCCAATGCTGGACCCCAGCACTCGAAAGGCTGAAGCAGGAGGGTCCTTGTGAGTTCCAGACCAGCCTGGGCTACAAAGTGAGCTCAAGGCCAGCCTGAACTGCATAGTGAGACCCTGTCTCAAAAAAAAAAAAAAAAAAAAAAAAAAAAAAAAAAAAAAAAAAAAAAAAGCCCATAGGGTGGGTTATAGGCACAGCAGGATCCAGGTGTCCCAGTCTTACTGTCAGGAACCCACTTGTACCCATACCCATTCTGTTTCCTGTGCTAGCTTTGTTTCTAGGGATGGCCTATCCTCATTATCCTCATGGTGGCAAATGGCTTCTAGAAACTGCCGCTTAGAGTTCACTGTAGAATAAAGGCAACCTGGTTAGGGGCCTTCCATGGTCAAGGGCCCTGAAATGCCCCAATTGGCCATGCCAGGGTCAGCTTTGTCTACACCTGATGGATCCTGAGGTGGAGTCCTATGTAAAAACAGGGGTGCTGATGTCGTAAAAACCAGGCAGGTACAAACAGCAGAGACCCCCTGACGTGGCCGACAGGGTCTAGCAGCTCTTTGCATGAAGGACGGGAAGCTGAGGGTTAGCGCGTGGACCTCTGCACCCCACGTGGGAACGCCCAGGGGCATGACAGGGAAGATAACTCCAGAGCCAGTGGATGTCTTGTGGGCCAAGTTCCTGGTCTCACAACTTAGAAGAATGAGGGGGACAACCAAAGGAGGCAGGTAGCAGAGTTCTATTGGGAAGAAGGAAAATAGCTCCTGGGTTGTGGGAGCGGGGTCTGAGTGTGGCTGCCAGTGCTCTTGGTCAGCTGTGATTTATTCAGCAAGGTCGCAAGGTGGGTACAGTGGGGTCACAGTGCCATCGCCCTATGGGATTACCCAGCTGTTGTTCAGCGGCTGTTGGTCTGGGCGGAGATAAGGACCACAGTGGAGGCAGCACTTGGCAAACACCCTTGCCTCAGTGTATCTCTAACCTGTAAGGTAAGAGACACCAAGGCGATTAGGTGAGCTCCGGAAGTAGCCACCCAGTCTGTCTGCCCAGCACCTGGCCACCTGGGCCCAGGGGCCAGGGAAAAGCAGCCGTAGGTCTCTAGTTAGCCTGCAGGGCTGGCTCTGCTGCGATCCGCCACCAGCTACAATCTCACTGCAAGGACTCCCTTGAGGGCCTGTCTCAAACCTAGCCTCTCTAACCCAGACCGCCCTCCTCCCACCTCACCTTATCTCCTCCAGCTACATCTTCCGGCCCAGTTGCACCCGCCTGGGGCAGTGGGCCATCGGCTACGTGAGCTCGGACGGCAGCATCTTGCAGATCATCCCTCCCAACAGACCCCTGTTCCAGACGCTCCTGGAAGGACAGAAGGACGGCAAGTGAGTCCCCAGCCCAGCCCAGCCCAGCCCAGCCCAAAGAGGGCGGCAGCAGAATCAATCTGGTGAAATCACAGAGGACGCCAACCCCTGCGACGCCGAGCACGTCCAGCAGGTGGCAGTCGAGGGCCAGAGCGGGGCTGCGCCTTGGTTATTGACAAAGCTGTGAAATGGGCCGCTAGGGATAGATTGGAGAGCTGGATAGGTCACTACATCATAGATGGACGGATGGAGGATGGACGAACGGACTGGCCAATAGATGTCGTGGCCTCTCATTCACTGTAATTATGTCCTGTTTTGGTTTTGAAGCAGGATCTCACGTTGTAGTAGTTCAGTCTGGTCTTCAACTCACTGTACAGCCTAGCCTAGAACTTTCAATCCTCCCGTCTCAGCCTCCCAAGTGCTGGGAGTATAGGGATGAGTCACTACGCCCCGCTCAGCACTATTCTCGGAAGGCGTTTAAAATAGTAGCAGCAGCCTCTCTGTGCCTGCTTCTTCAGCTGTCTACTGGGGATACATGATAGCACTCGCCCGTGTGTCCACACTAGACCATCGCTCGTGGCTCGGCGTTCTCGATTCTACCCGCTCACTAGCTGGCTCTGAGACCCTCAAGTCTGTGCATAGGGCTTTTGTGCTATCTCATGCGCATGTGCAGAGTGGGGCACATTTCCAGCAGTGAGACCCTTGGCACACCTGTAATCCAGCATTCGGGAAGCTGAGGCAGGAGAATCGCTTCAAGTAGCAGGCCAGCCTGGGCTCCATAGTGAGGCTCTGTCTCAGATCCCCACCTCAGCCCAACCCTGTATCCATTTGTTCCCTTTCTTCTATCATTATGCTTTTGGTCACTTTTCCTACTTTTTGTTGGTTTGGTTTCTTTGTGGTACCAGAGATTGAACTCAGGGGGTGCTCCACCACTGAGCAGCATCCCCAGGTCCTTTTATTTTAGGGTAGGCTTGGCTGTGTACCCCAGGCTGGGCTCGAGCTTGGGATCTTCCTGTTTCAGCTTCTCAGAGTGCTGGGGTTACAGGTGTAGGCCACCAGGCCCAACTAAAGTTTGTCTTATTTGCCCTTTACTACCAGTCTTTGCCCTGGGCATGATTGTGTTCATTTTACAGAAGGGAAAACTGAGGGCAGCTTTGGTCACCCAGCACGTGATGGTCACTGTGGGGCCCCAGCCAGGCGCCTTGTGCTGTTCTACAGCAGTCACCTTTGCCCCACAGGGCAAGAAGTGGTCTCAGGAGATCTTTCTGTGCTGAGAGCCTAACATTCAAGGCCTCAGTTGTTGCTGGATTGCGTGACTCTGTCATGGCCAGGCCTAAAGGAGAAAAGTGGAATCCTAGCCCAGCATGGTGGCATGCACCTGTGATCCCAGCACTGAGGAGGCTGAGGCAGGAAGGTAGTCACGTTCAAGGCCGGCCTGGGTTATGTAGTGAGGTCAAGGCCAGGCTGAAGAACATAGTGAGACCCTGCCTGGAGGAGGGGGTTGAAGGGCCAGGGATTTAGCTCAGTGGCACAGGGCCTGACAGGCAAGCACAAGACCTGAGTTTGATTCCCAGCCCACCCACCCACCCCCCAAAAAAAAAGTAAATTAAGGGCCAGGGATATATCTCAGTGCAAAGACCCTGGGTTCCATTTTTAGTACCATGAAAGAAAGAAACAAATAAACAGGGGGCTGGGGAGATGGCTCAGTGGAATAAGCGCTTCCCTAGCAAGCGCAAGGGCCTGAGTTCAATCCCTGGTTCCGCCAAAAAAAAAAAAAAAGAAACAAACAAACAAACAGAAATGGGATCCTGGAAGGGTCACCTCAGCCTGGTTCTGTTTCCTGTCTATAGTCTGCCCCTTGCCTCAAAAGCTAGAGTCTCTGAGGCTTTGTGGGGCCACCTTGGGAGGGTCTGGGGACACCACCTTGCCCTGGGTGACTTGGGGACACCTGCCCTGAACAGGCCGAGCTAAAGCTGGAAAGGGGAGCTGTGTCTCCCAGAGCTTGGCACCAGTCCTCGGCCCTTGTTCCCCTCGTTCTGGGACAAAAGGAACTGTGCTGCCCTTTAGCCTGTGACTCCTTCCCCAGCTTCCTCTACCCAGATGGGAAGAACCGCAACCCTGACCTGACCAAGCTCTGCCAGGCCGAACCCCAGCAGCGCATCCATGTGTCAGAGGTGAGACCCAGAAGTCCCACATGGTGGTGCGTGCCTGTGATCCCAGCACTTGGGGAGGCTGAGGCAGGAGGATTGCTGAAAGTTTGAGGCCATCCTGGGCTAAGTAATGAGTTCAAAGTCAGCCTGAACTATGTAGCAAGACACTATCTCAAAAAGAAAAAAAAAAAGCTACCCTGTCTTGGCCCACGGGGTGGAGTGCCATCAGCTGTCCCTGTGGCTATGTGACCCGGGTCAATGCCTTGGCCTCTCTGAGGCCCAGTTCATCCTCTGGAAACTGCAGCTCTTCCTGCCTCCCTCGCCGGGGTTATCGTGGGGCCTGGCGGAGGAAGTGGTGCTGCTGAGAGCCACAGAGCAGCGAGTGCACTTGAGCGTCTGCCAGGGAGAGATTCTGTTCGCTGCTTATTGGAAATGGTTTTTTATACTTACAAGGGATGGAATCCAAGATCTGCACACAGAGCTACAGCCCCAGCCCTTTTAAAAATCTTTTTTTGAAGACAGACTCCTAGCCGGGCGTGGTGGCATGGACCTGTAATCCCAGCATTCGGGAAGCTGAGGCAGGAGGATCAGGAGGATCCTTAAGAGTTCAAGACCAGCCTGAACTGCATAGTGAGCCCCTGTCTCAAAAAAACAAAAAGAGAGAAAAAAGAAAAGAAAGAACGAAAAAAGAAAAACACAGATTTCTGCTAAATTGCAGACTTGCAATCTGCCTCAGCCTCCCAGAATACAGGGATTACAGGTGTACACCACCTCCCCCAGCTTGAAATCCAGTTTGTGTGTGCATGTGTGTGTGTGTGTGGCCGGCTCAGTGCAACGTGTGGTGCTGGGGATCGAACCACAGTCCCTCTGCATTTGCCTGTTTGCCTAAGCAGGGCTTTAGAGGACTGAGCTATCTCACTGGCCCTCAACACTCAAATTTAATAGGGCATCTTGCATTTTTATTTGCAAAACCTGGCAACCTCAAGATAGACTACCCAGGAGGAGGTCTCCTAGCAGGCAGTGGGGACCCACCGGTGGCCCTGGAGTGGGACAGGTGTCAGGGCTCGGGGCTGGGCAGCTTCCTGTGCTGCCAACCTCCCACCCCTACTGTCTCTCGTCCTTGCTGCCCACTCACTGCCAGGAGCAGCTGCAGCTGTACTGGGCCATGGACTCCACATTCGAGTTGTGCAAGATCTGCGCCGAGAGAGACAAGGACGTAAGGATTGAGCCCTGCGGACACCTGCTCTGTAGCCGCTGCCTGGCTGCCTGGCAGGTGGGCCCCTGTGCTGCCTCCTCGCCCCACATACCCCTCCACAGTAAAAGCCCCCACCAGGTCTCCCTCCTGGGCCTCTTCTTATGGGTTGATTGGTGAAACCAAGGTACAGAGAGCAGAGCCCTGCTGGGGGCCACCAGGCCCAGGGCCTGTCTGTGCCTCTGTTTCCCTCTGGCCACATTGGCGGAGACAGGGTGCCCTTCTTCCCTCGCTGGGTGACCTAGAGTTGGGGGCTGTGCTTTTCTGAGCCGCGGCCTCCTCCCCTGGAGAACAAGGCTGTCGTGGGAGGCTCTGGGGCAGGTGAGCCTTGTCCACCCCTACCCCCACCTCCCCCCCACGTGTCTATGCCACCCCCTCGTTCCGCGCGTACCTGTGGTGGACACCACATCCCCAGAATCTGAGAACATGGTGGAAGGGGGACAATGCCGACCTCCTCCCTCCCTGCCGCCCAGCACAGGGACAGTCACACCTGCCCCTTCTGCCGCCGCGCGATCAAGGGCTGCAAGGCCGTGAGCATCTGTGGGTTCACGGGAGGGAAGGTGGAAGGCGGAGCCCATGCCCTGGACACAGAGGACAGCAGCTACCAGGACAGCGTGGAGCTGGAGCCGGAGCCGGTAGGAAGGGCCACCAGGGCACCAATGCCCAGATCTGAGGGAGGAGGCCGGGGCACGGGTCAGATGTGCCAAAGCCTGGACATTTTCCCGCCCAGGTAGCTGGGAGGGGCTTTCTCTGGCTGTCCCCTTTGTCCAGGCAGAAACCAGAGTGATCAAGAGGAACGTGGCAGCTCACCCAGCCCCCATCTTTCTCCCCCAGGCGGCCCCCTCTGCTCCCCCTCTGCCTCCTCGCGTAGATCTGCCCCCCAGGAGGCTCAGAAGTGAATGCCAACTGGAGGTGGTGAGTCTAGCATGCGGCACCCAAGGTGGTCGGCTGGGTGGCAAAGAGCTCCAGATTCCCTGGTATGGCCGCGGCCTCAGCCCCCGTACAGGGCTTGGTGCAGCCTGGGAGCCCCCTAGTGCCCCTTCCTGTTTTCCTCTGTACTCCTCTGCCTCTTTGTGCTCCTCTCAGAGGCCTGGCACATCCCACCCCAGGGCCTTTGCACCTGCCGCTCCCTCAGCCTGGGCTCCTTTCCTTGCTGGCTCCTTCGCCCTTGTTATGTTGTTGTTGTCATGTTGTTTTGCTTTGCTCTGTTTGAGACAGGACCTTTCGCTATAGCCCAGGTTGACCTTAGACTTGTGGTGGTCCTCCTGCCTCAGCCTCCCAGGTGCTGGGATTATAGGCCTGAGTCACCACACCCAGAATAAACAGTATTTCCTGTCATTGTCAGCTGGCCCAATCCCTCTCCGGATGAGGACTTAGTCTTATACCCCATTACGTCTCCAGAGTCGAGGACAGCATGTGGTACCTCAGGGAGCCAGAGTCCAGTAAATGGGCACTGGGTAAATAAACGTCCTGGGTCTTCCCAGAACCCTGGGAAGTCAGATATGTTCCTCTCCCCATTGGCCAGAGGGAAGAGCTTTAGAGAGGTGGTTACACCCCCCCCCCACCCCCGCAAAGCCACACAGCCTGGATGAGGACAAACCAGCACGGGGGATTTTAAGGCACCCGAGAATCTGTCGGGCTTTAGGGATGGATGGTTTGTGTATTTTGGGTTTCATGCTTTTTTTTAAGGATTTTTTGGTAGTTTTTGTTTTTGCAGTACTGGCAAGTAGAGCCAAGGGCCTGGTTCTTTTTTTTTTTT
>NW_004524773.1:2368516-2373002 GCF_000260255.1 Octodon degus | reverse complement strand
CTTCAGTCTCCTGACTGCTAGGATTACAGCTGCGCACCACCATTGTTTTCCATCTGCTTTTTTTTTTTTTTTTTCTAGTGCACCCTGGCCGTGCTTTCTTGTCCCTCTCTCCCCAACCCTAGATTGTCTGCGCTCTGGGCATGCCAGGGAGCCAGGGAGGGGCAGATCTGTCAGCCTCTCCAGCCCAGTACAGCAGCTTTAATCAATACCCAGTCGACCTCAAACAACAGCTCAGGAAGTCCGGGAACATTATTGGACCACAGCAAACAAGAGAGCCGGCAGGAAGGGGGGTGGGGGCAGGGGGACCAGCGAAGGAAGCTAAAAACGGATCCTGGTGACCTGCAGCCAAAAGCAAATGGAAATGTTAGGAGCACTCAGCTGGCTCCCTGAGGACAATGGGGGGATACAGCCAGCGGGAGGCTGACGGCACCTCCGGCCCGGATGGGCGCACCTTTGCCTGGGCCAGGCCCCCACCCAGCCCCCGCACACCCTCCCCTCTTCTCCCAGACCCTGCCACACTTAAATGGCAGCGACTTCTGCTCTGGCTTCTTCAAAACCCACCTCAGCAGGGACAGCAGGCTCGCTACTGCTACTTCCCAGCACGTTGGTGGCTGTCCTCACAGGGCAGGGAGTGTGTGTATGTGACATTTGGTCTGTGCTTGGCACTACTGGTCCCCCCAAGCCCCCCAAGGCACTGGGCCTTTGCCCTGAGCTCCACCCCCATCCCTTTTTATATTTTGAGATGCGGTCTTGCTAAGTTACCAGGCTGGGCTCAACCTTGCCACCCTCCTGCCTCAGCCTCCTGAGTGTTGGGATTATAGGTGTGCACCACCATGCACACAGCCTGCTTTGTTCTTTTTAGATAAGGCCTCATATTACTGCCTAGTCTTGGCAGTGCTTTTTTACATATCCTGTGTGACAACCCCATGGGGTCTGTACAGCTAAGATCCCACTCAGCACACAGGAACACTGAGGCTCAGGAGCTGAAGATCCAACAGGAGTCGGGATCACGGCGCAAGGTCCCATGCTGCCTTAGTACCCTGTGAGCAGGGTGGCCGAGAGGTCTGTCCCTGATTCCAGGGGCTCTCATGGGTACTGGATACAGTGGAGCTGTGTTCTTGCTCCGTGCCACTGAGACTGTCACTAGGAATGCTCCCCACACCCATTGTCCTCCATGGTGCATCTCTGGGACCTCTATGATCCCCATGTCTCCATGTGAAGAACCAGACAAGTGTGGGACAAGCCCCACCACAGGCCTTGAGGACGCCAGAGGGCTCGGGCATCTGTAGGCTGCGTCACAGGCCTTCCCTTTCCCTTTCCTCCTTGGAAGCCCCTGCTTGAAGGATTCCAGTCAGAGCCCTGGCCCCGCCCCTGCAGGCTTTGGTGGGACCTTCCCCGCCCCCTCCCCCAACTCTCCTGAGCCCCTTCCACTTCCTGCTCACAGCCTCAGCCCATCATCCCTGCCTCCCAGAGGCAGTCCCTGTCCCCAAGCACTCAGAAGGACCAGAACACCCCCGAGGCCTGTTCTTGACTGCCTGGCTCAGTAGACCTTCAGCTCCATGAGTAAAGGGATATTTTTCTGCTTTATTCACAGCTGTGTCCTCAGAGCCTAGAACCATGTGTGATGCACTGGAGCTCTGGAAATGACTGTGGGATGGATGGATGGATGGATGGATGGATGGATGGATGGATGGATAGATGGATGGGGTGGGTAGATGGATAGATGGGTAAGTGGCTGACATAGATAAGTGGGTGGGTGGATGAGGATGAATAGATGGGTTGGTGAATGGGTCAATGGATAGAATAGGTCGGTGGACAGGTGGATAGATGGATGGATGGATGGATGGATGGATGGATGGATGGATGGATGGATGGATGGATGGTTGGTTGGATGGATAGTTGGATGGATGGGTTGGTAGATGGGTGATGGATGAGTGAATGGGTACGCGGGTAGGTAGGTAGATGGTGGGTGACAGATGGACAAAACTTCATCCTTCTCAAAGCAAAGGACCAAGGGGAAAGCAACTTGGATTGGGGACAAGAACCTATCATATGCACCCCCACCCACCCATTGCTTCATCACACCTGTGTGGGCTTATGAAATGACACTAGAACAGCTGGCCTAGAGCATTTCTGAATCTCTTCCCTTCTAGGCACCTCTGGCCCTCCCCCGACTCCGGGCCCCCCTTCCCTTGCCCAGAATCAGGACTGTGGCCTCAGCCCTGTGGAATGCCAGCTCCAGGGCCCAGGCCATGGAGGGGGCCACAGAGTAAGTGGAAAGACTGTGAGGCCAGCCTAGGACTCCTGGGTCTAGGAGAATGGGTGGAGGGGAAACACAGGACCCAGAAAATCAACCACTGCCAATTCCTCCTCTACAGAAACTCCTGAAGGGAAACGCCTCTCCAGCTGCCTCTGTGGGACTCATGATGGCTGCCCAGAGCTTGAAGCCAGGTAAAGCCACCCCACCCAACCTGCATCTCCCCCGTTCCCTCTCTGCTGAGCCCTGCCCCCTTCCTAATTCCCTTCTGTTCTGCATTGCAGGGTTCCAGATTTGCTGCTACAAGGGACTCTCAGGGGCTGGAGGGGATTTGTGAAGCCGAAATAAAGAGCTAAGCCTAATTAGACTTCTAGTGCATGATTTGTATTTATTATTTTTTAATGTATTTGGCACAGGGTCTCACTACACAGTTTGGACTCATAGTGATCCTCCTCTTATCAGACTGGGCATCGCCACGTCCACTCTTGGTGGCTGGCCCAGTGTGTCCAAGGGCAGGGCCAGCGCAGCATGTGGTACCTGGGATCAAACCCCAGTCCCTGGCACTTAGTCCACTGAACTATCTCCCCAGCCCTCTAGTGCGTGATTCAAGAGGGCAACTGCTGCCAGGGGGCAGCTTGCACTGAGGGCCACATGGCCACCTTGGAAGTCCCAGCCCTACAGCCCTTCTGCACTCAGCTCCCCACATGGAATAGGGGTGCCCAGCCTGCCGCCCAAGCTCCTGGGGAATCTGGTATCCAGCGCTGCCCCATCATGGCAAAGATATTCTGAGGCCCTGATGCCTAAGTTTGCCCCTGGTCCAAGGGACCCCCCCATTTCCTTGTGATGAGGCGCCTGTCTAACTGCAATCTCCCCTCACCCCTCTCTTTCCTTCTTTCCTGGCCCTCCTCCCCTGGAGCAGCCTAAAGTCACTTCAGGAACAATCTCTCCACCTTGTCATCCTCCTGAGGGACCCAAGTTCCCTCCAGTTCAGGTTAGAACAGCCCACACCCTGAACGAACCCCCACCTGCGCCCAGTCCTGGTAATACAGCGGCAGGCACTGCTCCCCCTAAGGCTCACAAGCCAGAGGGGAAGGACCCAAAGTAGGTGGACCCGGGTACTGGAGCCCCAGGGCTGCAGGAGTGCAGAGGGTGCCTGACGCAGTCCGGGAATTGTGTGGGCTTCTGGGACACAGCCGCATCTGAGCTGAAACGGAAAGGAACAGGTGATGTATCCATGGGGAGGGAGCCCAGAGGTTTGTATCCAAGCCACAGAAGCCGTCTCAGGGACAGAAAGGGACTTTACTGAGAGGGTTTGAGGTCACTCACAGAACCCCAGGACTAACGTGGACAGCCAGGATGGGAATGTAAGCAGGACTGGCAGCTGGCCAGTGGTCACCAGCCACAGTCCCTCCACAGAACCGGTCTGATGAGGACACTGGTCCCCTGCTGATCTGGCCCCTATGCTGTCACAGAGGCAGGATGTGGCTGCTTTTCTCATTAGCTGGTGATTGTACTGCATCACTCTAGGATTGACGGGAGGACGGTGATGACTACATTATTGTTCATGGTCACTGGAGGCCGAGGTTGGGGTGGCCTCAGGTAAGTGTCTCTGGCTCAGGGTGCAATCAAAAGGTGCAAACTAGTGGCACCTGCAGCAGGGCCAAAGGGGCTGGATGTTTTCTGTCCCAATGCCCCTTCCTTTTTCTTTCTTTCTTTTTTTTTTTTAATGTGTTTTGTACAAGATCTCACTCTGAAGCTCAGACTCATAGTGATCCTGTTTGTAGCCTTTCCAGCACCTGGATTACAGACTTGTACCACCAGGCCCTAGTCTCGGTGGCTAAGTGTGCCCGGGGGTGGAGCTGGCGTGGCTTGTGGTACCTGGGATCAAACCCCAGTCCCTGTGCTTGCCTAATCAGGCACTTAGTCCATTGAGCTATCTCGCTGGCCCTTGTCCCCCTGCTCCTGCACTTGGTGATTCAATGTACTGTGAAGTAATCTGGGTGGGCAGGTGGGATTTGGGGCAGGGTCTCACTGTGTAGCCCAGGCTGGACTTGAACTCTTGGAGATCTTTGTGCTTCAGCCTCCTGACTGCTGGGATTACACACATATGCCATCACACCCAGTTGATAATGCTTTTTAAAAACTTTCATCTGGGGGCTGGGGAGATGGCTCAGTAGAATAAGCACTTGCCTGGCAAACATAAGGGCCTGAGTTCAATCCCTGGTTCCA
>NW_004524773.1:2366727-2367866 GCF_000260255.1 Octodon degus | reverse complement strand
TCTGCGGTGATGTCCCTTCCATATGGTTACATGCAAACCACACAACTGGGTGGAAGAGTGGACATTGGGACATACATCAGGCTGTTGTCAGGGACCAGCATGTGGAATGTTTTTTTTTTTTTTTTTTTTTTTTTAGTACTGGGATCAAACTCAGGAACTTGTACTTGCCAGGCAGTCACTTAAGCCACTGAGCTGTCTCTCCCTGGCCCTGGGCCATCTTTGAAAAGCAGGATCTGCCTCAGCTGCAAAACTGAGATTCGCCACGCCAAGCTGCTTCTGTTCTACTAGCTCCTAGTCCAAGAACAGAGAAGGGTTTGTGGAGCTGAGTCAGGGCCACAGAGGCAGGGAAGCAAACATCTATTCCTTGGCTTCCACAGAAGGTGCCCAGCTCCCAGACAGCAAAGATGGCTCCATCTGTGAGAGGGGTGCAGGCACTGGGCAGCTCGGCCTCGCAACACCTGGCACAGTCTACCCCTTTCTGAACCCTCAGTTGTCCTTTGCTCTATGCTAGCGTTCTCTCATTCAAGCAGTTCTTGTTCTTTTTTTTTTTTTTTCAGAACTGGGGATTGAACTCAGGCCCTTGCGCTTGCCAGGGAAGCATTTATTCTACTGAGCCATCTCCCCAGCCCCACTCCAAGCAGTTCTTTGACTCTCCCAGCACTCTGGACTTGTTTAACCAAAGATGCATTTGCATCTGGTATAATTAGCTGTTCTCTGAACCTGCATGAGCCCCGTATTCCACAAGCTGTGAGCTATGTTGTTTTTTGTTCTTCCTGCTGTACTGGGGATCAAACCTAAGGATTTACACATTCTAGGCAAGTACCTTCCCACTGAGCTACAGCCCCAGCCCTTTTCATTTTTAATTTGAGAAAGTGTCTCGCTGAGTGGCCTAGAGTGGCCTTGAACTTGTGATCCTCTTGCCTTAGCTTCCCAAGTAGCTGGGTTGTGGACTCATTTTGTAATTTTTTCTTTCTTTTTTGGTCCTGGAGGTCAAACTCAGGACTTGTGCTTGCCAAGCAAGCACTTATGCCACTGTGCTACTCCCCAGCCCTAACTTTTATTTATTTTTTTTAATTATTTATTTATTTATTTTTACATTTATTTATTGTGTGTGTGTGTGTGGCCAGCTCAGCCCACCA
>NW_004524773.1:2364862-2365495 GCF_000260255.1 Octodon degus | reverse complement strand
CTTATTCCACTGAGCCATCTCCCCAGCCCCTTATTTTCTTTTTGAGGCAAGATCTCACTATGCAGTTCAGGCTGGCCTTCAGCTCACTTTCTAGCCCAGGCTGGTCTCGAACTCTCAACGGTCCCCCTGCTTCAGCCTCCTGAGTGCTGGGATCACAGGCACGTGACACCACGCCAGGCTTAAGCCATGTTATATAAGGGACCTTGGCATCCTTGGGGGATAGTGAGGGACAACTGTAAAGTCATGGGATACATAGTTCAGGCTGCAACAGACCCCGTAAGCAGCAGGGACACACATAATATCACATGGTGATGTCTTGACAGTCTTAGTTTGTGTATACGCCCTCTGAGACACTCCCACAATAATCAAATCACTTAACAACTTCTACAGAAAGCCTGTTGTTAGCAAGCCTGTATGTCACACGAGAGAGCAGGCGTGGAACTGGGAAATTATTTACTTTGGTCCATAAATATTTTCTCCTGCCAAGCACTGTCCTAGGCACTGGAGATCCAGTAGTGAGCCAAAAAGTTCCTGTTTTCTTGGAGCTTAGATTTAATACAAGACTAACAATTTAAAAAATAAAATAAAATAAACTCACTTGGATGCTAAAATCCCAGCACCTGGGAAGCTGAG
>NW_004524773.1:2361878-2364386 GCF_000260255.1 Octodon degus | reverse complement strand
AAAAAAAAAAAAAAAAATTGATCTCTCAGTAATAAATGTTATGGAGGAAAAAAAAAAAAAAGCATAAGAGATGGGAAATAAGAGCTGCTAAAGGGCCAGTGATATAGCTCAGCAGACTAAGCGTTTGCTTAGGTAAGCACAGGGGTCAGGGTTTGATCCCTGGCTCCCACACAGTGCCCACCGCACCCCTGGGCATGTTGAGCCGGGCGATTGAGTCTGCTTGGTGGCGCACGCCTGTAATCCCAGCACTAGGGAGGCAGAAATCAGGAGCATTACCACAAGGCTGAGCTGCGCAGTGAGACCTGCACAAAAAAAAAAAAAGAAAGCTGCTGGGAGAGGACAGTTGCTATGGAGATGGGATGGGGGATGGCCTAGGGAACAAAAGAAACAGGTGAGAGAGGAAGCGCTGTGGAGGGAACAGCAAGTGCAAAGGTCCTGAGCCTGCCTGGTGTCATAGTGAAACTGGCAGGCAGCAGAGACCAAAGTGACAAGACTGAAGTTGACACAGGAAAGCAGGGAGGAATACATGGGGGTCATGAGGGCCGGAACCAGGACCTCCCCAGCCACAAAGAAAACTTCAGCTTTTACTCTGAATGAGTGAGGAGCCATAGAAGGACTCAGGGGCCAGCCAAATAGCTCAGCTGATTAAATAACCTGCAAGCAGGCGCAGGGGCCAGGGTTCAATCCCTGGGCCTGCCATTCTGGCCCTGCCCCTGGGGCACACTGAGATGGCAGCTGAGACTGGGCGTGGTGGCACACACCTGTAATCCCAACTCTTGGGAGGCTGTAAACAGGCGGATCACTACCAGACCAATCTAGTAGTGAGACCCTGAACACCCTGTAGACAAATTCCCCTAAAATACAAAAAAAAAGGTGAGGGGAGGGACCGGGGAGATGGTTCAGTAGAATAAGCGCTGGCCTGGCAAGCACAAGGGCCTGAGTTCAATCCCCATTCTGCCAAAAAATGAAGAAGAAGGAGAAGGAGAAGGAGAAGGAGAAGGAGAAGGAGAAGGGGGAGAAGGAGAAGGAGGAGAAGAAGGACTCAGGCAGAACAATGCCAATTCACGTTTGAGCAGGATCCCTCTAAAGCTGTTTTAGGAAACTAAACTGCAGGGAGCTAGAGAGGGCAGGTCCCCTGTGACTGCTGTAACAGAAGTTTCCAGTCTCTGCAGGCCAAGCTGGCCATGTGGAGTCTTAGGGCTCCCCTCTTTTGTGCACACCCCTGAGGTCTTCCTTCTCACCTAGCACCTTGGCTGGCTGCTTTGGTCTCAGAAGGTGGGAAAGGTACAATGGATATGAGGGCACCACCCACATCCAGCCCAAGGAATGTACAAGCCAGGGACAGAGGAGTTAGGGTAACTTGTCCCCAGGCTTACATTGTGTCCTGCAATGAGCCCCCCTCCACCCGGCCCCCACAGAATTTGCGTAGGACCCTGTGAGCATGTTTGCCTCTTGCAAGTCTCCGCTGAGCACCCTCTCTGGGTCTGGGTGGCACCCAGGATACAGTAATGACTGAGCAGCCCTCACCACCCTTGCAGGGGCTCGTAGTATGTGACATCCTCAGACAGGGTCACCCCAGAGTATGCAGAGCTGAGTGGGGGCCAGGGGGTTAGGGGAGAGCAGGAGAAACCCAAGGGGGCTCCTTCCTGGAGGAGGGGGCAGTGCAGCATCACTACTCAAAGGTCACCTTTCTGAGCTTAACAATCACTCTCCTGTGAGACCAGCGGATAAAGTAACTTGGCCAGTCTGGCCAATAACCGCACTAACCTGTAATCTAAGCTTTCCCTTTGGGGCTACAGGCAAAGCCAGGCTCCAGGGAACCCCTCCTCTTACCGGGGACCCTGCAAGCTGACCAGTGTCCTGGGCTGCCTTCCCCCAACTAATCAGTGCCACCCCTCCCCCCAAGCTCCAGCCAGCAATCGGGCGATTTGGTCCCAGTCTGACCTGGCTTGCGGGGAGACTTGAGCAGCCTGTTCGGTGACCCTTCAGGGTGACCTGTGACCTTTCCTTTCCACCAGTGGCCAGCTTCTCCTCCTTCTCCTCCTCCCCCTCCACTCACCTGCCCCTGCCAGCCTCTCCCACTCCTCCCCTCCCCCAAGGTGGAGTGGGAATGAAAAGGAAAGGAGGAAGAAGAAAGGGGGGTGGCATTCCTTGGATTCCCTGGATGGGGGAATAGAGGGCGGGCCTCGGGGGGGAGCAGGCGAGAGCACCCCGCATGCACCCGGCCATCCATCGGCGACAGGTGGACTTGGCAGGTAGACTGAAGGCCGTCAGAGATAAGAGTTGAGCGGGTCCCTCGAAGATCACTAGCTGGTCACTACCCAGAACGAGAACCTCGGCTACCTGCCACAGCGGGAAGGAGTCTGCGAGGGCTCAGGCCAGAGCGACAGGGCCCGGGACGCGGCCCAGGTCACCGCTCGCTCGGGACCCCGGCCGCACTGCAGGGGAGTCCCGCGCGGGTGCGGCTCCGCGGGACGCTCGGGGGCGCGGGCGCGGGCACGGGGCAGG
>NW_004524773.1:2348669-2361715 GCF_000260255.1 Octodon degus | reverse complement strand
CGCCGCCGCCGCCGCCGCCGCCGCGCGAACATGGAGCCCCCGGACACCCGCGCCGGGGCGCGCAGGGCCCCGCGGCTACTGTGGCTCGTGCTCCTGCTGGCGGCGCACCCAGGTAGGGGCGGGCGGCTCTGGGGAGCCGGGAGGGCAAGAGCAGAAGGGGCTGCCACTCTCCCCAGGAGTACAAGGCGAGGACCTCAGGGAGGGAAGACAAGGGGAGCTGGGGACACCATGGCATGGGTCAGGCAAGTCCCGATCCTTTTGCCCCTTTCCCACGCAGGACGTTGGAATCTGGGCCCACCGCCCTGCTTCCTCAGACCCAAGAGGTCCCCAAGTGGCTTCCCCTGGGACACGAGACCCAAACCCCAGGGTTGTCCCCTCCAAGGTTCTCAAGTTTTGAGGGAGCTTGGCTCCCCTCAGCAAAGCTCTGCTACGGGCCAAGCCTGTGATTCCCATTCTGTGAGTTTTCCCAGCTGAAACTCTGAGCTTAGATCTGTAGGGAACCCACCTCCCTTGGAAAGGGCCGGAGTCCCGCCCTGGCAGTGGCGGTGGAACAAAGTGTTTCCGAGTGACAGTGCCCCTTTCCTGGGGCCCCACAGCGCACACACCTGCATTTGGTGGGGGAGGAGGCGCTGTAGACAGAGACAGGGACTCGGAGGGACTGGGAAAGTGAGAGCGCATCCCTGCGGTCTGAGCCAGGCACCAACCTGGCCCCTTGGTCCCTCCCCTGGGGCCGGAGGAGAGTGGCCAGGAATCCGAAGCCTGGTAAATAATGGGTCATCCCCCGCCAACCCCAGGCCTGACTGATGGGGTGGGGCAGGGCAGGGCAGGGAGGTTCTAAGAGCTGAGAGTGGTGCCCAGAGGGTAGAGTGGGGATTTCACTGTCTGCCAAGAGCCAGGACCCAGCCTCTTGGGCCCTCCTCCCCCAGGGCCCCTGTCCTAGCCTCAGCCCTGTCCCCATCCGGGTGACTCACCTCACCTCCCAGTTCTATTAAAGAGATAGGGGAGGCAGGGGGTGCCCAGGGGTCTCTGCTGCCAGCCAGGGCAGGTCTCAGCCAGCCTTTCCCTCCCACATTCCTGAAACCTGCCCAGCCCTGTCCCCCCTCACCGCCCCACACACCCATCCCATGCAGCCTTCCTTCAGCTCCAGGCTAGCCGCAGCCCACACCGCAGGCCCCCACACAGGAGAGAGCAGGGCAGCAGAGGTGTTGGCCCTGGTGGGAGGAGCAGGGCAAATGCAGCAGCCCGACCTGGGACGTGGAGTCAAGCCCACCAGGCCTGTGAAGCCCCGGGGGAGCCTGACCATGCAAGGAAGAGATGGGAGAAAGGCTGGGGTGTTGGAAGTACAGAGATGAGAGATGGAGAGTGGGTCCCTGCCTGAAGAAGGAGGGTGGCCCTGGAGCGCCATCATGGTGGTGGCAGTAGGAAGGAGCTGTTGTGTCCCCAGGTGTCCGGGCCGAGATGCATGTGTCTGTGCCCCCTCTGGTGGAGGTGATGCGGGGAGAGCGGGTCACCCTGAGCTGCACCCCCTTGAAGAAGCCTGACCACTTTGTGCTGGAGTGGTTCCTGGTGAGTGCTCAGAGAAGGTGTGGGAGCGGTGGGTGTAGGTGGCCCAGGCTGTGCCATTGCCCGCATCCCACCTGGCCTCCACAGGGCTGGGAGAGGACCGGTGGTCTGCTGCATTTCCACTTTACAGATGGGGACTTTAGGCCCATTGAGGGGAAGGGACGCTCCAGGGTCCCACGTGCTGGGCAGGGCTGACAGTGACTGGAGTCTTCCTTCAGAATTTGGGCCTTGGGAGAGGGGCCATGAAGGGACCACAAAGGAGAGGAAGTGAGAGCAAGGACAGAGGGAGAGACATGGGAACAGAGCGAGCTGCAGCAAGGACATGGAGCTTGGCATAGTGGTGCACTTCTGTAATCCCAGCACTCGGGGAGGCTGAGACAGGAGGATTGCCTTGAGCTCGAGGCCAGCCTGAACTACAGTGCAACACCCTGCCTTTAAAAAAAAAAAAAAAAAAAAAGAGGAACATGGAGGAAAAATCAAAAACAGGGTACTGGATGGGAGGAGGGAGGGTCGGGGCTAGAGGAGTGAGAGACACACCAGGAGGAAGACAGACCCCAGGGATACCAGAAAGAAAAGGCCAGAGGAAAACAGGCCCTTGGGCATGAAGGAGTGGCCTGAGACCTGGCCCTGCCCCTGCTGTCCCCAGATGGAACGCTCTGGGGCCCGTCGCCGCCTGGCCTCAGCTGAGCAGCAGGGCTCCGAGCTGCATGGCACAGTGCATGACCTTTGGGGCCGCAGTCCCCCTTACCAGCTGGACCCCCAGGGGAGCTTGGTGCTGACTGAGGCCCAGGTGGGCGATGAGCGGGACTACGTGTGCGTGGTGACAGCTGGGGCTGCGGGCACCGCTGAGGCCACCTCAAGGCTCCGGGTATTTGGTGAGTGTCCCCAGGGACCCCTGAGAAGGGCAGGGCAGGTAAGGTGAAAAAGGGGCTCCTGACATGAACATCATCCTCTGTAGCCCAACCAGAGGCCACCGAGGTGCTCCCCAATGAAGGGACGTTGTCTGTGATGGACCAAGCCCCACAGGTACATTGGGGACTGACTTGGACTCCAAGGTCTGGAGGTGGGGCTGGGGGCAGAGTCTCAGGCTAAAGAATGGGAGCCCGGGGGCCTGACTTCTGATCCCGGGAGGAAGCTGATGTGCATCTGAGGGAAGAGGGGACCCAGCCGTCAGAGTCCTGGCTCCCAGCCCCGCCTGTGTGCCTCAGATCGCCACCTGCAGCAGCCGGAATGGGAACCCAGCCCCACAGATCACCTGGTACCGGAATGGGCGGCTCTTGGAGGTGCCCATGGAGATGAATGAAGGTAAGCTCTGAGCCAGCAAGACCTGGACTAGGATGGGTGGTGCCAGGGCCCTGACTGATGTCTCTGCCTCTCCAAGAGGGCTACATGACCATCCGCACAGTCCGGGAGGCCTCAGGCCTGCTGTCCCTCTCCAGCACCCTCTATCTGCGGGTCCGCAAGGCTGACCGCAACGCCAGCTTCCACTGTGCCGCCCAGTACAGCCTGCCTGGGGACCGCCACGGCCGCCTGGACAGCCCTGCCTTCAACCTCACTGTGCACTGTGAGTCCCTGGGCCTGACACCCCTGGCCAGAGCCAGGACCCCTGAGGCCCAGCACCCCCAAGGCAAAGTGGCCTCACACACCCTGTCTAGAGCTGGTATATGTGCTGCTGCCAGCTGCTGAGCTCCAACCTCCCACAGTATCACAAATCTCATCCCAACTCTGCCCTGCACAGCACCCAGGCACTGTGTTATTCCATCCTTCAGACCCAGTTGAGCCTCCGTAGGGCCTCTGGCTCCAAATCTCATGCTGACCCTCACTGACCTCTAACTCTTGACTTGTCCCCTCCGTTCATGTCCAGCTGTGACTTCTGGAGCCACTCAGAATGGTCATGAAGCTGAGCCTTGAAACATGACCTCTAACCTTTGACTCCCCCCCCAGCTTCCCTGAGCCGCGTGGGGCTGACCTGGCTCCCTTAGCCGTGCCACACCCCTCCCCAAGTATGACATACACAGACGCCTCTGTTTCCTGCCCTTCCCCACAGATCCCACGGAACACGTGCGCCTCTGGGTGGGCAGCCCCTCCACCCCAGAGGGCTGGGTGCGCGAGGGTGACGCTGTTCAGCTGCTCTGTGAGGGTGATGGCAGCCCCAATCCGGAGTACATGTTTTTCCGCCTGCAGGTGACACACTCCGTCCCTCCCCAACCCTTACCTCTGCAACACACTGCTTGTCACCAACTGCTAATTTCTGGTGGTGGATGGTGACTTTTTGGTGATGGAACCCAGGGCCCGAGAGTGCTATAGGCACATGCTCTGCTCCACCGTGTGCCATCCTCAGGCCCCGGGGTCTGGGTGGTCTGTCCTGGAGTGTGGGTGGTCTATCCTGGCTGAGCATGGTATCAAACTTGGTGACCCCTGACCTAGGGTAACCCCCTGGGCCAGGGTGGCTCCTGAGCCTGGCTTGTCCCTTCTGGTCCCAGAACACGCAGGAAGAAGTGCTGAGCACAAACTTGGAGGGGAAGCTGACCCTGGAGGGTGTGAACCGGAGCCAGAGCGGGACCTATGGCTGCCGAGTGGAAGACTTTGATGCTGCAGAGGACGTGCTGCTCAGCCAGACGCTGGGGCTGAAAGTGGCCTGTGAGCACCCTGAGGGGGTAGAGGGGCACGGACCTGCCCTGCACCCACACATGCGCGTGCGCGCCCCCCGGTCACCTCACATCCTGGACACACTGCCTCCCGATGCAGCGCTGCCTTTCTGCATGTCTCCCTCTCCCCACTCACCTGCTCCTGCCCCACCTCCTGGGAGCCCAGCAAGCCCTGCAGAGAGCTCCCTGAGCCCTCCCTCCTGGAACCTGCCATGGGCCCCAGAAAGCCCCCATCCCTGTCCACAGCCCCTGAGGCCCACTGGCAGGCATCACTGCAGGGGACTCTTTTCTTCTCCCCTCAAGGCCCTGGCTCCTCTTTTCACTCCTACCTCAACTCTCTTTGGTGCCCTCCATTTGTAACCAGTTTCCTGGATTCTGGGTTTCTCTGTCTGTCTTTCTTTCTTTCTGTCTGTCTTCTTGAAACAGGGTCTCGCCATGCAGCTCAGGCTGACCTTGAGGTCACTTTGTAGCTCAGGCTGATCTTTTTTTTTTTGGCAGAACTGGGGATTGAACTCAGGCCCTTGCACTTGCCAGGGAAGCGCTTATTCCACTGAGCCATCAGGCTGATCTTGAACTTGCAAAGATACTCCTGCCTCAGTCTCCCGAGTGCTGGGATTATAGGCGCGTGTGCCACCATGGTTTTTTTTTTTTTTTTCCTTCTGATTCTGGGTTTCTTTTTCTTCCTCTTCCTCTTTTTTTTCTTTGTAGCAGTATTGGCTTGGAACCTAGGGCCTTGTGCATGTTAGGCAAGTGCTCTGCCACTGACTGAGCCACACACAGCCTTTTTTTGGTCATTTTTCAGAGAGCAACTCACTATACAGTTCAGGTTGGCCTTGTAGCTCAGGCTGGTCTTGAACTTGGAACAGTCGTCCTGCCTCAGCCTTCCGAGGACTGGGATTATAGGCATGTGACTACAGGCGTGTACCACCATGCCTGGCTAGCCCTTTTTATTTATTTCTATTTTTTAAATTGTGAGACAAGGTTGTTTATTTGTTTATTTATTTAATATTGTACTGAGGATCAAACTTGGGACCTTGCACTTGCCAGGCAAGCCCTTATGCCACTGAGCTATCTCCCTGGCCCTGTTTATTTATTTTAATGAGAGAGGGTCTTGATAATCTAGTTCAAGCTGGCCTGGACTCACTATACATAGTGAGTATATGCTGGCATTACTTGAGACAAGGTCTTGATAAGTGACCTAGGCAGCATTGAATTTGGATGATTCTCCTGCGTCAGCCTCCCAAGTATCAGGGATATAGGGGGCTCCCTAGCACCTAGCTAAGAACCCTTTCAGGTGGATTTGCAGGGCAAAGGTTTTGTTCCTCCTCCTCCTCCCCCTCTTCCTCCTGCTCCTCAGCACTCCAAATGGGTAGACCCTGCAGCAGCAATTGGGGACACACCCGTGACCAGACAGACCTGTCCCCTCCCCTCCAGGGGAGCACCAATGGTAACTGCTAGGCAAGCCATTGTGCTGAGCTGAGGGGTGGCCTGGGGCAGCCTGCAGCCCAGGAGCAGACCCTGCCATGGAGGCCTTCGGTAGAAAGCTCTCAGGGAGCCTCTTGGGACTGCAGACCCTGGGACTGGGGAGGTGGCAGAGGACGGGTGGGCAGGGGGAGAAGCTCACCACAAGCTAAAGAAGGCTTGCTTAGTCCCACGGGGACGTCAGATGCTGGAATGGCCCTTCATGGTTGGGGTGAGGAGCTGTACAGCTGAGGCAGCTCCCAGAGAGGGAGGACAGCTGAGGGCTGGCAGCTGCCCCAGCTCTCAGCAGCTGGGGGAATCAATCTTGCAGGGTGGGGAGGGAGATCTGTCCACAACATGGGTCAAGGAGGCCTCTATGAGAAGGCGCCATTGGTGAGAAGGGCAGGCAGAAGCTGCAGGCGGAGTGAGCAGGTGCAGGGTCCTGGGGCGGCACCCCGCTTGGCCTGTGGGACTCAGCCAAGAGGGGAGGCAAGAGATGACCAACAGGTGGGCAGCGCCAGAGCAGGCAGGGCCTATGGGCTGTTAGAGGACTTGGGTCCTGGTGCCAAGGTACTCAAGAACCACTGTCCAGTTAAGCAGAGAAGAGGCCTGCTTTATGGAGGATGCACTGAGGAGAAGAGAGTGAGGGTAGATGACAAAGGGGGGTCAGACCATCCAATCCAGGGGTTCAACACTGGACGAGGGCCAGAGGAGCTATTTTGAAGTCAGAACAAATAAAATCTTTAGCCTGTGGGATTTTTTTTTTTTTTTTTTTTTTTTGGTCTCAGAACCGGGGATTGAACTCAGGCCTTTGCGCTTGCCAGGGAAATGCTTATTCTACTGAGCCATCTTCCCAAGAAATAGCCTATGATTTCAATCCCAGATACTGAAAAAAAAAAAAAAAAAAAAGAGCCCAAATAAATAAATACTTAGAATTAGCCAGAGCCAGGCTCTTGGTGCATGCCTATAATCTCAGCACTTGGGAGCCTGAGGCAGGAAGATCCCTATGAGTTTCAGGCCAGCCTGGCCTACACAGTGAGATCTTATCTTAGAAACAAAAAAAGCAAAGCAAAGAAAAAGCCAGATGCATTGGTGCACACCCTGTAATGCCAAGACTCGGGAGGCTGAAGCAGGAGCATTGCAAGTGCCAGCCCAGCCTGGGCACAACCCCCTGGCTCAGAGATAAAAAAGGGGGGCTGGGGAGATGGCTCAGTAGAATAAGCGCTTGCCTGGCAAGCACAAGAGCCTGAGTTCAATCCCCGATTCCGCCAAAAAATAAAAAAAATTAAAAATAAAAAAGGGCCAGGAGTATAGCTTAGTGGCAGAGAGTACCCTTGGGTTGGATCCCCAAGACAGAAAAAAAGAGAGAAGAGCCCAAGGCCTGGGTGGAGGCCACAGTGGCTACACAGTGGGTCAGTAGCAGAGGGCTCCCCAAACAGGCTTGAGGCCCTGGTTCCATCCCTAGCACAAGAAGGAAATAAAAAGGATTCGCATGATAAATCACAGGAAGATCCACCCCCGCCCTAGTTACCCATTAACCTGGGCTCCTCCAGGAGAGAAGCGGCCCTGGGCCTGTGTCTTGGAGTTAGACCCCTGCGTTTGGGCTGCAGGAGTCTGGGGACTTCCTCAAAGGCACAGCTCTCCCTTGATGCTTGCCAGCCCTCGAGGGCCTGGGAGAGCCCCCAGGCCCGGGCCTGGGGCAGCTGATCCTGAGTCCCCTCCCACCTGCAGACCTGGACCCTCTGGAGCTCAGCACCGGGAAGGAGCTCTCTGTGTTTCTGAACAGCAGCACTGCGGCCGTGACCTGCTCTGCGCAGGCCCAGCCTGAACCTGCCCTGCGGTGGACCAAGGTGGGAAGGAGCGGAACCCCGCCAACGCCCACCAACATCCCTCAGGCAGCCACAAGGCTCATGCCCTGTTGCCTTTCTTTCTGTCCCCTCCAGGACTCTGTCCCTCTGGAGGACGGACCCACGCTATTGCTCGGCCCCTTCACCTTCGATTCCGCCGGCACCTATGTGTGTGAGGCCTCTGTGCCCAGTGTCCCCCTCCTGAGCCGCACCCAGAGCTTCAGGCTGGTGGTCCAAGGTTGGAGTGCAGGATGGCTTGGGTGGGGACAGTGGTGGGTTGGGGGCCCAGAAGGCCAGGCCCTTTGTGCTCCCTCGTCCTCTCTCTTACCTATCCCTCCGTGTGGCTCCTGCTCACTTTGTCTTGGTTCCTGTTGCCCACAGGGTCACCAGAGTTAAAGGCAAAGGAGCTGGATCCCAGGGTTGAGGGCAGCTGGACGGAAGGAGACGAGGTTGAGCTCATCTGCTCTGCCCGAGGCTACCCAGAGCCCATACTCACCTGGAGCCAGCCAGGTGCCCAGGTAAGGGCCTTTCCCTCCTCCCCCGTGGGCCGCTCCTCCAGCTGCTGGGGACCCTGCCCCAGCCAGTCATCTCCACTTCTGCCTGTACCCGTGACCCTTGATCCCCGGCAGTGCGGGCCTGACCCAATCCTCCACAGCTGGCAGAGCCGGCCCACAGTGGACAGGGCTGGGCAAGCAGCTCACTGACCCTGCGAGTGACCAGCTCTCTGGGCCGAGAGGGTGTCTCCTGTGAGGCCTCCAACTCCCACGGGCGCCTCCGCCATGTCTTCCACTTTGGCACTGGTGAGTGACAAGTGACATGGAGGAGAGTGAAGCAGAGGAGGCCTGCAGTGCTAGTTGACCCCTGCCACACACTGAGCCCCTCCCCCACTGTCCCCACAGTGGCCCCCCAGACCGCCCAAGCTGGAGTGGCTGTCATGGCAGTGGCCATCAGTGTGGGCATCCTGCTGCTTGTGGTTGCTGCCTTCTACTGCATGCGTCGGAAGGGACGCTCAGCCTGCTGCCGCCACAGAGAGAAGGGGACCCCGTGAGTGGCCAGTCTCCCACCAAGCCCCAACCCGGACCTCACTCCCAGCTACATCTTTTTTTTTTTTTTTTAATTGATGTTTTATTTTTATTTTTATTTTTTTGCGGAACTGGGGATTGAACTCAGGCCCTTGCGCTTGCCAGAGAAGCGCTAATTCCACTGAGCCATCTCCCCGGCCCCCCAGCTACATCTTGTTCTCAGGCTGTCCAGCCTCCCACTGCACCTTGCTGCACCTTACCCTCCTGCTGCCCATCCCCCCATGTCCCCAAAGCCAGCCCTAACCTGAACCCCACCCCACCCCAGCCCTTCCTCACTGCCTGTTGGGCTCCTTCTGCAGCCATGACTCTCCCTGCAGGCCTGGGGAGTCAGAGCTGAGCCGCCCAGGATCCGAGCGGCCAGAGCAGACAGGCCTTCTCGTGGGAGGGCCCGGGGGAGCCCGCAGTGGCAGTGGGGCTTTCAGAGATGAGGTGAGTGAGGTCCAGGCCTTGGGGAACATGGATCCCCCTGGGCATAGGGACAGCCTCATGGGTACAGGCTGAGTCACCCCTTTACTCCGCAGTGCTGAGCCTGAGATATCCTGGAGGCTCCAGTACCAATGGACCATGTGAGCTGTGGGCACCAGCCCTGGGCCACCACCCTCCTCCTCCAGCCTGGCGTACCCGGCTCTGTCCCTCCCTTCCTTCCTCTGGCTGCTGGGCAGGGACCTACCGCCTGGCCTGGCCTCTAGGAGGGGAGCTGGGAAGCTGGGGGGCTGGGAGGGGGCCTTCTTTCAAGGGAGTGTCACTCTCCCAGGCCCCAGAATAGCTCCTGGACCCAAGCCCAGGGCCGGCCTGGGATGAGGCCGGAGGGTCGCTGGCCGGGGCTATTTTTACCTCCTCCCCCGCGCGGGTCCCCCCACCTGAGTTCTGCTACACAGTCTGACACTGGACCCCTGCCCACCCTCGCCCCCAGCCCTTGTATGTGGACACTGGATTCTGGAATAAATGCTGTCTGTCACTTCCCCACCCCAGAGCTCCATGGGGGCAGGGAGGGCCTAGGGGAATGCAGGTGGCTCTCCCCTCCGGGTGCCTCTCCCTGCCTTGGGAGAAGCCTGATGTCATGGCAAGAGAAGTGGCAGAGGGTGAGGGGACTCTGCTGCACAAGGTGGAAGGGAGAGACACCAGCCTGAGCATGCAGGCCTGGCCCCTTGAGGACCAGCAGCCAGGCCTGCATGGGATGGGGTGCTGTCCCCTTAAGGAAAAATTCCTACTTTCTGGAGCCCCAAGGGAGCTAAGCCTGGCAGAGGGTGAGAGGGGAAGGGGAGGGTTCTAGCTCTCTCCCTCTGTCCCTCCCTCCATGTGTGGGTGTATGTCTATGCTGCAGAGCTGATGATACTGAGGGTGGGCTGCCTCTTCTCAGGCAGGGTCAGAGACCTGCTGCTGAGGATTCTCCAGAGTGTGGGCCACATGAAGGCCTGGGCAAGAGAGAGGAGGCAAACAGTCTTTCTGAGATTGAGAAGCTTGAAAATCAGACCGAAAAAATCTGGGTGTAGTGGTGTAGTGGTACATACCTGTAATCCTAGCCTTGAAGGAGGCTGAGGCAGGAAGATCGCAAGTTTTGAGTTTTGCCAGGGCAGTTTAGGGAGAGCCTGGCTCAAAATTAAAAAGGGCCAGTTGTATATAGCTCAGTGATAGAGCCCAGCCTGGCTTCCATTTCCAGTACCAAAAAAAGAAAGAGGGAGAAAAAGACTTGTGGAGGGTGGGGGGCAGGATGGGCCTGGAAACTGTGAGAAAAGAGGAAGATTCAGGAGAACAGAAGCAAATAGAGGGGCCAGGGAGATAGCTCAGTAGACTAGGTGCTTGCCTGGCAAATGCAAGGTCCTGAGTTCAATCCCCAGCACTGAAAAAAAAAAAAAAAAAAAGCAAATAGAGATAGAGACACGGAACTGGAGCTGGGTGTGTAGGTGCATGCTGTAATCCCAGGGCTCACGAGGTCAAGACAGGAGGATCACCCTGAGTTCCAGGGTAGTCTGGGAGAGACAGTTACAGAAGGAAAAGGGAAATTTGCAAGCAGCTCCACAATAGCCCGCGAGGGCAGAGAGTGGGCCTCTACAGCATGGCCCTTCCAGCGGCCTGGGGACTTTGCCTGCCGAGCCCAGGTTCTGCCTGCACTCTTCTGAAACAGGCACGTTGGCCCCCAGGGGTCTCTGCAGGGCTGAGGGCTGGACAGGGTAAGCAGCCTGGTGCTGCTACTCCTCAAAGGGGATCACATAGTTCGTTTTGGTTCCAGGAATCAAACTCACCACCTTGCTCTTGCCAGGCAGGTGCTGTGACGTGGAGCTATGTCCCCGGCCCCTGCTGCCCCATTCTCCACCTGACTTTGCCCAGCCCTGATCGGGGTCCAACACCCAGGGATGTGGTGAGGCTCTAGGGAAGCACCCACGAGGCCACTGAGCCATCTGTCCAGAGCAAAGAACTCGCAGCTAACTAAGATGCTCAAACCTCACACTCCGTGAGCTCATTTAAACCACTGGATCGAGGCAGCTGAGGCAGGAGGGTTGCAAGTTTGAGGCCGGCCTAGCTGACTTAGTGAAATTCTGAATCAAAGTAAAAAAGGGATGAGGCTATAGCTCAGTGTGAAGGCCCTGGGTTCAATCCCTTGTAACAGAAAAATCAAACAACTTTGAAAAGCAAAAAAAAAAAAAAAAAAAAAAAAAAAAAATGATGAGGTTGTTCTCTTGGATCCAAATGTAAGTGAGTAAAGGTCCCAGAGCAGAAAAAAAAAAAAAAAGGTCCCAGAGCACGGCTGCAGACTGGGGTCCTGGGAGCCACGTGCTGTCCTCGCCTGGGTGCAGGGAGGTGCTCAGAGAGAGCAGAAGGACCTGGCACTCTGCAGCCCTGACCTGTCCTGCATGTCATGGGCACAGGACTCAGAGCCAAGCGGATGTCACCAGTGGGCATGCCCATGTCCACTAAAGGCCCCCAAGGGCCCTGGCCCTTCCACCTCCACTTATATCAACTTTAGCTTCTTTTTCTTTTTTTTTTTTTTTGGTACAGATAATCAAACTCCCAACCTTGTGCTTACCAAGCAGGCGCTGTGCCACTGAGCTACACCCCCAGCCCTTACTTCACTTGCTTGTTCTTTCTCATCTTTTTATTTATTTATGTGTGTGTGGGGGGGCAGCTCAGCCCACCAGGGGGCAGGGCTGGCTGGCATGTGGTGCTGGGGGATTGAACCGCGGTCCCTGTGCTTTGCTAAGCCTGTTCTAAGTAGGTGCTTTAGACCACTGAGCCGTCCCACCAGCCCCTCATCTTTTTCTTTTTTCAGTATTGAGGCTGGAGTCCAGGGATGTGCTACCATTCCAGAGACATCCCAGCTCTTCATGTCTTGAGACAGGATCTCAGTTTAGCTGTTCAGGCTGAGTGTGAACTTGTGGCCTCCTGCCTCAGTTTCTCAGTGCTGCCACTACAGGCGCGCACCACCACGGTTGGCTTAGTTCATATCCTCAATGTAATAGTCCCCCCCACTCACCAGGGACGTGTTCTAAAGCCCTGCAAGCCACAAGCCACAGACAGTACTGAACTTGTCATATATATACATGTGTGTATATACGGTTTAAGTTAAAGATGGGATATGATTATTAATAAATTAGGTATGATAACAACTTAGTAAATTAGAATTATCAATAAATAACTATTTTTAAAGCCAGTTATAAGGCATACATCTGTAATCTCAGGGGCTGGGGATACAGCTCAGTGGCATAAGTGTCTGTCTGGCAAGCGCAGGTCCTGGGTTCTAATCCCAGTACCACAAAATAAAACAAAACGACAAACAAACATCTGTAATCCCAAGTACTTGGGAGGCTGAGGCAGGAGAATCATGCCTGGGCAATTTAGCAATATTTTACCTTTAAAAAAAAGTCAGGGCATGGGAAATAGCTCAGTGGTATAAGCACCTGCCTGGAAAACTCAAGGACCTGAATTTGATCCTCAGTACCACACGCTGTGCTGGCCCTGCACTGAGCCAGCCGCCGAGACCTGGCGTGGTGGCGCACCCCTGTAATCTCAGCACTGGGGAGGCTGAGACAGGAAGATCACTGTGAGCCTGAGCTATATAGCAAGACCCTATGCCTAATAAATGAATAAATAAATAAATATTAAAAAGAAAATTTTAAAAAGTCAGATGTGATGGTGCAAGTCTGTGATCCTAGCACTTGGGAGGCTGAGGCAGGAGGATCACTGCAAATTTGAGGCCAGCCTGGGCTACAGTGAGTTCAAGGGCAGCCTGAGTTACATGTGAGATTTCAAAAACAAAACAAATTAAAACAACATATGATATGCAGTGGTCGGGGTTTGATCCCCAGCATGGTAGGCCAGAGCACGCTGAGGTGGCAGTTGAGGCTGGGCATGATGGCGAGCACCTGTAACCCCAGCACTTGGGAGGCTGAAAACAGGAGAATCACAACTCCGATGTAAGTGAGTAAAGGTCCCAGAGCAGAAAAAAA
>NW_004524773.1:2347542-2348563 GCF_000260255.1 Octodon degus | reverse complement strand
TCAGCCCACCAGGGGGCGCAGCTGGCTGGCATGTGGTGCTGGGGATCGAACCGCGGTCCCTGTGCTTTGCCAAGCTTGTTTCAAGTAGGTGCTTTAGACCACTGAGCCATCTCTCCAGCCCTAATAAAATTATTTTAAACATACTGTTTATATCTGTATTGTTCCATTAATAATTTGGGTTATGATTGACTTAACTATATTTCTAAGACTTTTATTGCTGGATAAAATACCTAATATACAGGGTTTGATCAAAATATACAGTGAATATTTAAATTTTAATACAACCAGGCATGGTGGTGCATTGTAATCCCAACACTCAGGAGGCCGAGGCAGGAGGATTGCAGAGAGTTTGAGGCCAGCCTTGGCTACACCGTGAGGTCAAAGCCAGCTTGGACTACATAGTGAGACCCAGTCTTTAAGAACAAAAAAAAATTCATAATTATAACCAGGCATGGTGGTGCATGCCTGTAGTCCCAGCACTGGGGAGGCTGAGGCAGGAGGATTGCTGTGAATTCAATGCCAGCTCGGGCTACATAACAAAACCCTGCCTTAAAAAAATTATCATAGTAAAAGACAGATTACTATTAGTACTTTCAAAATACTACTCCCTCTGCTTCAAACACCCTTTACTCTGTCCTTGCCACTTTCTGAAGCAGTTCTAGAGGGTCTTCATGAAATGTGATCACAAATATAGTGACTGCTGCTGGGCGTCATCCAACAGAAAGGCGGGCTTTATAAACACCCCTGTGGGGCCGGCAAGATAGCTCAGTGGACTAGGCACCTGCTTAGGCAAGCAGCGCAGGGACCAGGGTTCGATCTCCAGCACCATGTGCCATGCTGGCCCTGTCCCGGACACACTGAGCCAGCCATGAGACCTGGCGTGGTGGCACACGCCTGTAATCCCAGCTCTGGGGAGGCGAAAAACAGGAGGATTACTGTGAGTCCGAGCTACGTAGTAAGATCCTGTACCAATATGAGAGAGAGAGAGAGAGAGAGAGAGAGAGAGAGAGAGAGAGAGAGA
>NW_004524773.1:2344366-2346157 GCF_000260255.1 Octodon degus | reverse complement strand
CCAGCTCAGCCCACCAGGGGGCGGGGCTGGCTGGCACGTGGTGCTGGGGGATTAAACCGCGGTCCCTGTGCTTTGTTGAGCTTGTTCTAAGTAAGTGCTTTAGACCACTGAGCCATCTCACTAGCCCCGAGAACCTGTCTTAATGAATCAATATGTAGGGCTGGGGAGATGGCTCAGTGGAATAAGCGCTTCCCTGGCAAGCGCAAGGGCCTGAGTTCAATCCCCGGTTCCGCAAAAAAAAAAAAAAAAAATTAAATCAATCAATCAATCAATCAATATGTAAAGGAAAATACACAGAAGATGCCAGTATATGTGAGTTGGGCGAGAGGCCGTGGGCGTGCTCAGGAAGAAGCCAGGCAGTCTGCACAGCAGCATAGGTGAGTTACGCCACTGCAAGGGACACAGAGGCTTCCTTTGGGACAGGGCAGAAAGACACAACTGAAGACAGCCCCTGGGGATATGGAGGGGGGTGAAGAGGGCTGGGGGAGGGGAAAGGGGGCCCCCAGAGAGGAAGGGGTTCTCACTCAGCACCTGGTCCTATTAATGAGAAGGTCCAGGTCAAGCCCCCCAAAAGGTGCACATTTGCATGATGTCCCACCCCTGCCTGGCCTCCCAGAGGGTTTGCATACAGATGCAGCTTAAGCCTAACTCACAGTGACCCCTCCTCGCACCCTGGCCAGGGCCTGGAGGAAGTTGGAGAGAAGAGCGAGCCTGGGTAGCTGGGGCCCCAGGAAGTACAAGCAGGTTTGCGGCACGCTTCCCTCCCTCAGCAGCCTTCTGTGGCTCCCTACTGTTCCCAGGAGCTGAGACACTGCTGCCCTCACACCCACTATGGCTCTGCTTTTTTTGGAGACATACAGCTCCCCTTCCTGGAAATGCCCTTTCCCATGTCCCCACTATAACAAAGCCTCAGCATCTTGAGTGCTGGGATTACAGTCACATGACACCATGCCCAGCGATTCCAAAAACTTTCATCATCACTGTCTCCCTGCCCCTGGGACACTGTAGGAATCTGTATCTCTTCTAGACTTGGACAGATTTGTATCAGTTTGGTTGCAAATAAAAATAAAATAAAATAAAATAAAAAAGGAGAAGAAGAAGAAACAGGGAAAAAAAAACCCTAAGTTCTGATGCTCAGGCAGGTATGTTGGCACATGCCTATAATCCCAGTACTTGGGAGGTTGTGGCAGGAAGACCACTGTGAGTTCAAGGCCAGCCTGAACTACACAGTGAAACTATCTTTAAAAGGAAAAAGAAAAAAATGGGGCTGGCGAGATGGCTCCGCAGACTGAAGTGCCTGCTTAGGCAAGTTTAGGCAAGCACAGGGACTGTGGTTTGATCCCGGCACCACAGGGCAGGCTGAGTCAGCCAGAATCTGGGGTGATGGCTCAGTAGAATAAGTGCTTCCCTGGCAAGTGTAAGGGCCTGAGTTCAATTCCAGATTCCACCAAACAAGCAAACAAACAAACAAACAGAATCTGGGGCAGACATGCCTGTAATCCCAGTGCTGGGGAGGCTGAAAGCAGGAGGATCACCACAAGTCAGAGCTGCGTAGTGAGACTCTGCAACAACCAAATACATTTAAAAGAATGAAAGACTGGGCTGGCCAAAAAGCTCAGTGGATTAAAACACCTGCAAGCAGGCAAAGGGGACAGGGGTTTGATCCCCAGGCCTGCTGCACCAGCCCTGTCCTTGGTGCACGCTGAGACTGCAATTGAGACTGGGCATGGTGGCACATGTCTGTAGTGCCAGCTCTTGGGAGGCTGTAAACCGGCAGATCACTATGAGTCT
>NW_004524773.1:2335162-2344056 GCF_000260255.1 Octodon degus | reverse complement strand
AAAGTAAAGGGACAAATTATTTAGTCACATAACTGGATGGACTACCTTCAGGCATAGCTGGATCCAGCGGTTCAGATCTATTCCCATTCCTGAATCAGAGCCAGGGACAACGAAAGCTCCACTTGGCCACGCCCAGGTGAGGCTCCCTCCCAGAAAGACTCAAGCGCTGAAGTAACCCAGGTAGTGGGGCAGGTGCTGCCGGAAGGAAATAAGGAGGCTACAGGGCAGGTGAGGGCAGGGTGTTGACTCTGAGGCCTCTTCAGGAAGCTGTGTTCCCACCTGCTGAGTCTAAGGCTCTTCAGCTAAGTGCAGCCTCCGGCCTTGAGCCCTCGGGACTCCTTGACACAAAGTTGACTCCCCAGGCTTGGCGCCCACCTCCCATTTGTCAACAAAGTAGCAGTGCTTACTCGGTGCATGTGACATGGGGCTGTGGGACTCTGGCACTCCCTGGGGCTCCTACTGGGCTCGCTCTACCCGCTTGGTGATGGCAGGACGGGGGAGGCAGGAGTGGGTGCGGGGGACCTTCCTACTCCCTGCGACCCGCATCTTTGGCTAAAGGAGATAGTGGGCAGGCAGGGTTTTGCAAAGAAAGTAGCAGCATGAGGTCTACAACGATGCACTTATTTGTCCAGTCAGCCTCGAGTCCGCCTGTGTGGAGCCTGAGACGCTCCAGTTCTCTGGAGGTCCCAGAGCAGAGACGCTGAGAGCAGACTGTCCAGGTCCAAATTCCAGCCTGCTACTTTCTTGCAGTGACCTGGGGATCATGACAGCGTTCCATTCACGGGACTTTCGGGGAGGAAAAAACTAAGACAAATAAAGCACTTAAATCAAGGTCAGTTCTACAACTGCCACTCGCCCACCTACCCCCATCCCCCACCCCATTTCTTTCTTTCTTCTTCTTTTTTTTTTTTTTTTAGTCAGGAATTAAATCGGGGACCTTCTCCTTGAGGTACATGCTATTCCTTTTTGATTTTGACACAGGATCTCCCTAAATTGTCCAGGCTGGGCTCCAATTTGTAATTCTCCTGCCTCAGCCTCCCAAAGAGCTGTGATTACAGTCATGCACCACCAAACCCCACTAGTCGCATCTGACTTTTTTGTAACTCTGAATCTGGGGCAAGTCACTTCATTTCTGTGTCTGTTTCCTTATCACGTAAGGCATTATGTGGCTGAGGTAACCCTTGCATCGCTAAGCATGGTGGCATACAGGTGTACTCAGGAAGCTCAGGCAGGAGAATCGCGGGGAGAGTTCGAGGCCAGCCTGAGCTACACAGCGAGCCCCCCCCCCAAAAAAAAAGAAAAGGAGATAACAAATACTGCATTTAGATCAGCACCCGTCGCCCACAGGGAGTGATAAGTATGTTTATCAACAGTACCTTTACCAACTCTTGGATACCGGTCAGCTAGAGCCTGTGCTGCGGGGAACCTCCCCTTTCGGGAGCAGAGACAGACGTGCGGCAGGTGGAAAGGACCCAGCCTGTGGGGCCTTCGAGCAAGGACAACCCAAATGCCAGTGCCTGGCCTGGCAGCCCACCCGAAAGCTCCAGGTCTCAGCGCCCGAGGCGTCCCCGCGTCGGCCTCCACCCCCTGCCTGCCCGCCCGCCCGCTCCCCCGCAGCCAGGAATGTAAGAGGCAGGTGGGGGCGGGGAGGCGCGGCCCGGCGGGAGACAAAGGGGCCGAGTCAGAGCGCCACACAAAGACTCGGCGGCGGGGAAGTGGGACAAGGACACGGGGAGGGACCGCAGAGTCCAGAGCCAGGCCCGCCTGGCGCGATCCGACCCACCCTACCCTGCCCTGCCCGGCCGGGCCGGCCTGCCTGGCGGTGCGGTCTGTGCTGCCCCCTGGCGGGAGGTGCGGAAACACAGACCGCGGGAAAGGGACCCGGGGACGCGCCGAGGGAGGGTCACGAGGAAAGGAGGGACACAGAAATAGAGGCACAGACACAGAGAAACAAGAGGGGCTTAGAGACAGAAACAAGAGTCAAAGGGATGGAAAGAAATGGGGACCAAGCGACACAAAAGCACTGACAAAGAGGGGCCAGAAAAACAATTCTGAGGCTTCAAGATCGGAAAGATCCCGACAGATACAGGGACAGAGGGAAGGGAGATACAAAAATAATGACAGATATTGAGAAATCTAGAAAAAAATGACGCGGCGACGCCCAGAATCGGGAAGAGACTGGAAAGAGACTTGGGTAAGCGAAGAGAAGCCTGGAAAGCTGGACTGACGTGAGGTTGAGACTGGAAAACCTGCCCGACGAGGAGGCGGAGCCTCGGCGTGGGCGGGGCTCCAAAGGGGCGGGCCTATGGGAGCCCGCAAGCCTCAAGCAAGCGGGATCAGGGACCTGGCTACGCAGAAGGGGGGTGGAATCAAGACTGTGGGTAGGGCTGAGGCCGGCCGGGATGAGTTCCTACAGAGAGTGGACAGGCTACTGGAAAGGCGGGTAGGCAGGGCCGGTTTGGGGGCGTGGCTCCACGGGGGCGGGAACGGCCGGAAGTGCCCGAGGAGGCGTGGCAGAGCCTTTGTAGAGCGGTCCGCAGGTGGGGCCCGGGGCGTTCCGGACGCCCCTGGAGCAGGGGCGGGGCTACATGCTGAAGGGGCGGTTTTAATAGCATATAAGGGCGGAGATAGAACCTGGGGGAGGAGCGATCCTGGGCGGGATCCTGGGGCGTGAGGGTATAAAATCCTGGGAGCTGGCGGCGCCAGAACCCCGGAGCGGGGAGGGGGCGTGGCTGATCCTCTTGGGGGCGTGGTCGCAGTCCAGATCGGCTCCGAGGGGGGGAGGGTAGGGGATAGGTTCAGTGACGTCAGCTAGTCCGAGAGGCCGGAGCTCGGTGAGGGGCCCGGGGCG
Organism: Octodon degus; assembly: GCF_000260255.1. Taxonomy (NCBI): domain Eukaryota; kingdom Metazoa; phylum Chordata; class Mammalia; order Rodentia; family Octodontidae; genus Octodon; species Octodon degus. Next base: position 2,341,205 of record NW_004524773.1, on the reverse strand, counting down.
CGGATCCCGAGAGCCGGGCGGGGAAAGCTGAGCCGGGAGAACCTAACAGGGAGAGCGGTGACCGGCGGGAACTGGCCTGGAGCCGCACCCCCAAGCACCTGCTCGCCTGCCCAGCGGATCGGCCAGTGCGGAGTGGCCCGCAAGCCCCCGCCCCGGCCCAGCCCCCTCCCGGGCCCCCCATGGCCCGGGCCGCAGCCCTCCCGCCGTCGAGATTGTCGCCGACGCTGCCGCTGTTGTCGCTATTGCTGTTACAGCTCCGAGAAACAGGTAGAAGACTGGACCACCCCTCCCTCCCTCCCTCCCTAGCGCCCTTCTCTCCCGCTTCCAGCTCCCCGGCCCCGAGGCCCCTCTCGCGCCCCCTTCCAGGCTGGGCCTACCCACCTCTATACAAACGCACCTTATCCTCTCCAATTCCCCGACTCCTCCTCTAAGCGCCCTCACCTCGTCACACCCTGTACCCCACCTGTCCATCCTGCCCTGGACTTGGGAGGGGGCTTGGGTCCTTGAGCCCAAGGAGTTAAATCTGAGGTCTGAGGAGGCCTCTCGCCCCTCCGATCCGTAGTACTGGACCTGTTCCTGGCTTGCTGCCGGCTCTAGGAATGTGGGGAATGTGTCTCTCCCATGGGGGAGGGTCGTGCTGATGGCGAAGGAGACCCCCACCCCGTGTTTCCTTCTTGCCAAGGTTGAGAGTCTGGGCCCAGAAGGACTTGAAGGCAAGGACCACTGAGGCAGGAAGTCTAAAAAAGGACAGAGAGCTCGCACTTTGGGGTCCTGAGCCACCAAGGATGAGAGCTGGGGCGCCCTGAAGTGAGAGGTTCTGAGCCCGGACAGGTCTGGTCCGGACTTTTCAGTTTAAGACCAGTAATTCCAGAAAGATGAGGGGCTGGGGTCCCAGTCCTGTCTTGAATCCTGGCTAGATCAAGGCCAGGGGTTGTTACTGACTGGGGTCGGACCCGGTTTCGTGACACAAGGGGCTCCAGTTTTTGAGTTCTGGATTGGATTGTGGGTTGAGTGCTCCAACTCCTGGGTTCCTGGTAGGACTTGGGGCTGGAGGCTTGATCTGGTGGGCTTCAGATTGAACTGGACGGAGAATGTCTTCTGATAGCCAGACACTGAGGCAAGAAGGCGCTTACTTTGGCCTCCGGATAGAATCAAGGGCTGGCTGCTGTGTGCAGAAGTTGGGGGCTGCTGTGTGCAGAAGTTGGGGGCTCACAAGGCTGAGTCCAGGTGGGTCGGGCGACGGGAGGCTGGAGCTGCCTCCGCGTTCCGGTGAGCCGTCAGGTCTGGGAAGTTTACCCGGGTATTGCCTTTGCCCAGCTGGGGCGGGGCAGGCAGGCGGGAAATTGTCCTGTTCCTGGTTCCGGACTCCCAGTTTCGGGGACCTTATCTTTCCTCCTGTCTTGCCTTTGTCCTCTGAGCCGCTATGGGGGTGGAGCTGATGAGCCAGTCCCAGCATGTCACCCCCTACCCCCACCGGGTCGCTGCCTGGGGAGGGGCGCGGCCCCCAGAGGAGGGAGAGGCTGAGAGGACACAGGTGAATGATCCGGGTGCCGCCCCTTGCAGGTGATAGACTGTGCCCAGCTAGAAACTTGAGGATGCTGGAGTTTCCCAAGGGTTTGCTCAGAGAGGGCCTCAGAAGGCTCTTGGGGAAACCTGGTGATTCCTCTGGCCTCAAGCTCCCCGGATGTGTCTGAGTTTTTATTGGACCTCCACTCCAAACCATCACCAATCTCTCCACTCCCAGCCTCTCCCCTGTCAACCAAGGACAGATGAGATCAGAACTGCACCTGAGGGCCGGGGAGATGGCTCAGTGGAATAAGTGCTTCCCTGGCAAGCACAAGGGCCTGAGTTCAATCCCTGGTTCCGCAAAAAAAAAAAAAAAAAGAACTACACCTGAGGTGAACCTGAGACCTTGAGCCAAGACTCACTTGATGCCTGGTCTCATAGAAGGTTCCTGATTACTGCCAAGAAAGAGTTCTTCCTGTTTCCTTGTTAAGAATGAGGAAACAGAGGCTTAGGAAGGGCAAACCACTTTCCCAGGGTCCTACCACCATCCCTGGGCAGCCAGACTCTGGGACCTGCCCTCTGGATGCCAGCTCTTCAGAGCCCTTGGTGGGGTGTACCCCAAAGTGCCCCTGAGCCTCCATTTCCTCCTTCATAAAACCAAAGTGACAGGGTCACTTCCCTACAGGACCACTGGGAGGGTTCACAGGCCCCACAGTGCTGTGGATGGGGACACTAAGAAGGGGCCTTTCCTTCCCACCAACCTCATCCTTCTGCTTCTGCTTGCAGCCCTCTTAGCTACTGCCCTCTCTCTTCCTCCCTCCCTTCACAATCTCCCTTCTTCCTCTCTTCCTTTCTCACCCTCTCTCCCTCCTCCTCTGGCTCCTTTTTCCCTTCACTTCCCCAGCTCTCCGTCCTTTCCCTCCATCCTGTTTCCCTGCCCCTCACTTCTGCCCCACTCTGTGGCCCCCTGAGAGTGCAGCTGCCCCATCTGGACCCCCAGCCAGCCTGCCCCGTTCCTTCCTTGTTCTCTGCTCCTTGGTGTCAGCTCAGCAGCCCCAGCAAGCCTAGTGGGGGAGGGGAGGAGGGGACTCAGGCTGAGCTGTCTCTTCTCGTTAGGGAAAGGGACTAAACAGAAGAACTGCAGGGACAAGATCTACAGAGAAGACAGAGATACAGGGGTGGGGACTAAAGCCACAGAGGGAACGGACAGGACCAGATCTAAGGACAAGGCTGATGCATCCATAGGAATGGTACAGAGATGAGGGGGTGACATTCAGCCACAGGAAGTGGGCAAAAAGACTGGGGAGGGATGAGGCTGGTGGGGGAAGGGAGACAGGCAGGGACCAGAGTCAGGGAGGGGGGGTTGGTGATGGGCAGGGAGCAGAGACCCCCCACCTATAGGGACAGGAGGGATACATTGACCCTTGGAGGTCAGGGCCAGTAGCTTGTGGGGCCATAGAGAGCGGCAGACATGGGAGGGACCAGGAACTATGCACTGGGGCCAGCTCCCCCGCCCCTGCCTGGGACGCTGTTACATTTTTAATGTCCCAGCAAGGCTGAGAAATGGAGCAGGAGGGGGAGGGGAAGAAGGGACCCAGTGAGTGGACCATGAAATAAGAAAGTGTGTCAGGGAGGTAGAGAGCCAGGCAGCAGGGAGACCCCTGGTCAGAGACACAGAGACGCCTTAAAGGATGCGGCCCAGGGACGCTGAGAGACCAGAGTCCCTGGGAATCACAGGCAGAGGCAGATTTTGGACACAGAAGACCCAGACCTGAGAGAGAGGAAAAAACATGAGAGAATGAAGCCTGGCACGCAGTGCATGTGTGCAATCCCAGCACTTTGAGAGGCTGAGGCAGGAGGGTCTCATTTGTAAGTTCTAGCTCACCCCAAGCAACTTAGGAAAACCCTATCTCAAAACAAAAAATTGAAAAAATCTCTGGCTAAGTGTGTAGTTTGGCGTTAAGGCCCGGGGTTCAATCTTCAGTACTATGAAAAGGAAAGGAAATGAAAGGAGAGAAACAGAAAGGAAGGGGAAGGGAGCGGAGGAGAGGGGGAAAGACAGAAAACAGAAGAACCAATTAGGGGGCATAGATGTGTCTGTGATTATGAGAAGGTTTGAGAATTGATTGTGGCAATGGACGCATGGCCCTGTGGGCACACTAAACAATACTCAACTGAGGGGCCGGGGAGATGGCTCAGTGGAATAAGTGCTTCCCTAGCAAGCGCAAGGGCCTGAGTTCAATCCCTGGTTCCGCAAAAAAAAAAAAAAAAGCAATACTGAACTGGACACATGGAGTGGATTATGGCGTGATAAAACTGTTCAAGAGAGGTGGAGGCCGGGCCCTGGTCCCTGAGAACCAACACAGGCAGGGACTCCGGGATACACCAAAGAGGAGGCAGACTGGGCCCTGAGGTGTGAACTCCCATAGCAGGATGTGGGTGGGATCTGCCCACCCAGCCAGGAAGAGCTGCCCAAGAATCAACCATGGAGGCTGGTAGTGGGGACAGAGCAGGACAAACCTGAAGGCACGATTGGTCGAAAAGGCACGGCTCTTGGCCATGAGTGGTGAAGGCCAGGAGGCAGGCAAGGAAATCCAGGCCCAGGCCCACTGTAGTCCTGGCTGCTGCTGCTGCTCACCCGAGACTGGCTGTGGAGTTCCGCTGTGGGGGTGGGTACTGTGATTAATGCAATTAATTAATTAACCAGGTGGCTGAGGCAGCAGCTGAGGCAGGACTTCCAGGGCCTCTTGGAGAATCCTGCCACACCCTGCCTCTTAGGCTGGGGGGTGGAGGGGGGTGGGAGGCAGGGCCTGAGGAGCTGGCCAGGCTGGAATCCCAGGACTAGATCCATCCTCTTCCCTCAGACCTAGGGGTCCAGGCACCAGATTCTGTCCCTGCTGCCCTGGTCTCCACCAGTCACTGTGCCCCCTGCCTGCTTCTCAGGGTCTCCTACTCTTATGTCCCTGTACCCTGAATTTCTCCCTTGGCCTGCAGTGCCCCCTCTGCCATGGATGGAAGCCTGCAGGCCTGGCCCATAGGGACAGGAAGTGTGTTTGGGGACCCGACTGACACCTCTGTAACACTATCGCCAGCAGCCAGAGCTGTCATAGCCACTCCTCCCCACCCCCGCCCCCTCAGTGCTGGCCTTGTCCCTGCCAAGGTCAGGAAGAGCCATCCGGCTGCACTGAGCAGGACATGGCTCTCACTCTGTGCCAGTGCTCCGCCTGCTTCATTCCCCTGTCCAGCTGACCTGTCCCAACCCCGGCCACACAACATACTCGCTTCTCTCCTAACTCTCCATGGCTACCCAGTGCCCTCAGGACAAAGCCCCAGCTCTGACTCTGCCTCAGCTGTGCTACCTAGTGCACCAGGATTCCTGGTCTCCCTCTCCCTCGCTGGTGGTGCCCACCTGTGGGGCCTCGACAATACGCTACCCTGTCTGGGCTCTGGGAACATAGGAGTGAAGGAAACAGCCATCCATCTGTGCCCCAGGTCTGATGTGCTAGTGGGGGAGGTAAGCAGGTTCTAGATGACAGATTCTGTTTGGTGTTATGGGGGCAAAGGGAGCCAGATCTAGGGTCCTTGCTACTGTCCATATGTGGTGGGCAGGGAATGCTTCAGTGAGCATTAGACCTGGAGGGAGGGAAGGAGAAAGGCGCAGAGGCTGGAGCAGGAATGAAAGGCATGTGTGCAGGCCCTGAGGCAGGACTTGCATGCTGTTTAAGGAGTGGTGCGGAGACCAGCCTGGACGAGATGAGGCAAGGAATGGGCTAGGCATGCGTCTGTGCGGCCACCGTCCAGTCAAGCTTGGTCCTGCGTGAGGAGAGCGCTGCATCAGGCAGAGTGGAAGGACATGCTGGGCCATAGTCACACTGTGGAGACATCCCAAGGGTCACTGCCAGCTTCCTAGACCAGGGCAGGGCATGGAGTAGAATCCTGCACAGTCCTGTGGATGTGATTTGCAGATAATCTGCAGGGTTTCTTAAGGGGCTTCCTGTGGGGGAAGGGAAAGAGAAGTCAGGAGGATTCAAAGGTTGTGACCTCTCACTGTTCCCTGAGACAGAGACGCCTTAAAGATGGTCTCCCTGTGCCTTCCCTTGGCTGGAACCGTCATCTTCATGCACTTAGAACTGGAGACTGAGAAGGTGGTGTCTTACTTTTCTGGTTACTGAGGCAAATATCTGAAAATACCCAAAGTAAAAGGAGGCAGGGTTGATTAGGCTCACAGTTCCTAGAGGTTCAGTCCAGAGGTGGCTGGCACCATGGCAGAGGGGCGTCACAGAAGAGAAACAGCCCATGGCAGGCAGACAGACAGGTGAGAGCAGACGAGCTCCCTTCCTGTGCCTTCTACTCCATGCAGGCCACCCACCTCAGGTGGGTGGCTCACTCACACCCTTAATCCCAGCATCGCATTGTCCAGATCCAGCCATATCTGAAAAAGGTGGTTTTTTTTTTGTTTTTTCCGAACCGGGGATTGAACTCGGGCCCTTGCGCTTGCCAGGGAAGCACTTAATCCACTGAGCCATCTCCTAGGCCC
>NW_004524773.1:2318950-2334381 GCF_000260255.1 Octodon degus | reverse complement strand
ATAAAAAGGGCTGAAGGGTTTTTGTTTTTGTTTTGTTTTTGGAGGCCTGAAGATGCCTTGAGGGCATTTCTGGTTTCCTGTGAGAAACTGGGTTCGAACCAGAGCATCTTGAGCCTGACTGCTGTGTTTAAGCAGGCACTTAATCAACTGAGCTAGTGGGCAGGCCTCCCCCCCCCCCAACAGCCTTTTCTGGAGTGTCCTTCCCCTTGGGCACCCTAGGGTGACAGGATTCTAAGGGCTTCAGGGAAGCCCAGAGGAAGCCCTTGTCTGGGAGGGAGGCCTTTCTTTAACCCAACTGAATTCCAGGAGCCTCATATCGTTGGTTTTGTCTGGATTTGGTTTATTTTTTTGTTTTTTTGGTTTTTGTGCTGTCAGGGCTGGTGGTTCATACCTGTAACCGTAGCACTCAGGGAAGCTGAGGCAGGAAGATCCCAAGTTGAAACCTGGCCTGGGCACCTTAAGAATTTAGCAAGACCCTACCTGATAATTAAAATGGAGTGGGGATGTAGCTGAGTATAGAAACCCTGGGGTCAATCTCTAGAGCTAAAAAAAATAGAATAAATGAACCCCCTGTGCATCCCAGCAAACACACGAAGAGCCAAATGCAGTAGCAGCAGCACTGACTCCTCGGGCTCGATGCACCGTGCTGGGTTCCACAGAAAGCACAGGGGGGCTGGGATTTTCAGGAGCCCTTGTGTTACACATGGAGGAGGCTGGGCATGGGAAGCAGGTCGCTCGGCTCAGTAAGCAAGGGGGAGGGAGTGTAGGATTTGTGATGCACTACACCTAACTTCCATCCCCTGCAGAGGACGCGTCCCCCTTTGCAAGGTGGCTTGAGTGTGACGCATACATGATGTGCTGTGTGTGTGTCACTTGGAGACCTTCACTCATGGTCTCTTCTCAGTGCTCCTGGGATGGTCCTTGTCCTTGGCACTCCTGCCTGGACTGCCTGGATCCCCACGAGGGCCATCTGGTGATGTCTCCCAGTTTCCTTTGCACATGGAGCCAGGGCTGTGCATGCTCTCGCCGTCCCTGGGCCCTGCCACAACTCAGGGCAGAGCATCAAGGGCCATTTGTAATTACAGCAACCTCATGGTGTTTATTGAACAAGCTCTGATCTCCAGCTTCCTGAGGCCCTATTAGTGCTCTCCAAATATTGTTGAACCCTCATAACAACCCCTAGGACATAGGACCCTATTATTATCCTCCTTTTACAGCTGGGAAACCGAGGCACAGAGAGGATGAGTGATTCGTGTCAGGCCACACAGCCAGGAAGAGGGAAAGCTAGGACTCAGAACCACAAAGTCTGTGCCCGTCGTCACCACGCTGTGCAGCCTCACACTGTCTAGAAAGCCCTCCTTGTCCTGCTTGGTGCTAGAAGTGAGGAATTGTTTGAGGATGTAGCTCAGTGGTATAGCCCTTGCCTGGCATACCTGAGGCCTGGGGTTCCACCGCCAACACTGCAGAAAAGAAATGAAGAGAAGGGAAAAAGGAAGAGAAGATGGAAAAGAGAAAGAAAGCTGGGCATGGTGGCGCATGCCTGTAATCTCAGTACTTGGAAACTGAGACAAGGGGATCACCAAGAGTTTGAGGCCAGCCTGGCTACATAAAGGTCAAAGCCAGAATGAACTGTATAGCCAGACTGTATCTCAAAGAAGAGAAAGGACTTGTGATGTAAAATGAAGACACCAGGGCAGGCGAGATAGCTCAGCAGACTAAGCGCCTGCTTAGGCAGGTGCAGGGATGGGGGTTCGATCCCTGGCACCACATGCCGCGCCAGCCCCGCCTGTAGGCATACTGAGCAGGCCACAGAGATTGGGCATGGTGGTGCATACCTGTAATCCCAGCACTGGGGAGCCTGTAAACAGGAGGATCACCATGAGTCTGAGCTGCAGAGTAAGACTGTGTACCAAATACATAAGAATAAAATACTGTCTTTAAAAAGTAAATAAAGGTACCAGGAGCTAAAGGTCAGAGGTCATGTTATATGCCAAGTCTAGCATAGACAAGTCCATAGACAGCCAAAGGATGAGGTATTGAGATCTACATCCAGAAGGTGGATCCCAGCCCCAGGGAGATGGCTCAGTAGAATAAGCGCTTGCCTGGCAAGTGCAGGGTCCTGAGTTCAATCCCCAGTACTACAAAAAAAAGAAGAAGGTAGATCCCAAGTGACTACTGAATGAGAGTGAGAGTTTCTTATGGGGACACTGAAAAAGTGCCCTAAAACTGCCTGGCAAGGAGCCCACAACCCCGGAGCTACACTGAAGGCCGTGGCACTGTACACATTACAAATGACTCTGGTGAGGAGTTTGTGCTGAGCAGCTGTCCGAGCACTTTGCAGCCACAATCCTTCAACCCTCTGTGCTCCGGGCAACAGGTATTCTGCGTAACCACAACTTAATTTTCATGCCTAAAGAACATTACCAGTAATTCCATAATAACATGTAATCTCATTATGACTTTATGAAATAATTCCTGGTGTGTAACTCCTAAAATCCTTCAACTCTCCGTAGTGTTAATAAATAGTGTCTTTTTTCCTCCAGTACTAGGGATGAACCCCAGACTTCCACAGTGCGCTATGCCCTCAACCTTTTTTTTTTTTTTTTTAAAGAGTCTTACTAAGTGGGTAAACGGCTCAGGCTAGACTCAAACTGGTTCTTTCTGCCTCAGCCTCCCTCAGTGCTGGGATCATGGGTGTGCACAGAAGTTCACTGTCAGGACCCCAGGGAACCTCAGGATGGGGACTGATCCCCAGTGAGACAAGACAGGATTTTGGGGTTGGGGCAGAATTTCTGAGGCAGAGTTGATCTCCAGTGAGGTTTCCAAAAGGATCTGAAAAAACCCAAAGGGGCTGAGATAGCGATGATCTATAATCCCAGCCCCCTGGGAGGCAGAGGCAGATAAGGAGAGTTGTAGCTCCTGGCAAAGCCTCTGGGTTCGGTCTCTAGGACTGAAGGAAAAGAGAACACCCAGCAGCCAGTTTCCCGAATAGCTAGCTTTACACTTGGAGTCCCAAGAGATAGGCACCACCGCCCTGGGCAGGAAGCTGCAGGCTCCCCCCACGCCTTGTCCTGTGGGCCTCTTCATCTTTATTCTTCATTATAACCTCTACAATAAGGCAGGGAACTGTTTTCCTGAATTCTGAGAGCCGGTTAAACAAATTAATGGAAGCTAGGGAGGGTAGCATGTGCTTTTAGTCCCAGCTGCTTCGGAGGCTGAGCCAGGAAGATCTCTTGAGCCCGAAAGTTCAGAACCAGCCTAGGAAACACAGGGGCACTGCCTAAAAAACACACAGCCAGATATGGTGGTGATGCACTCCTGTGATCCCAGCATTTTGGAGGTTGAGACAGGAGGATCTTTGTGAGTTTGAGGCCAGCCTGAGTTTATGGCCATCGTGGTTTGTTTGTTTTTTTTTAATTTTATTTATTTATGTGTGTGTTTGTGGCCAGCTCAGCCCACCAGGGGGCGGGGCTGGCTGGCATGTGGTGCTGGGGGATTGAACCATGGTCCCTGTGCTTTTTTGCTAAGCTTGTTCTAAGTAGGTGCTTTAGACCACTGAGCCATCTCACCAGCCCCGCCAACGTGTTTTAGTCTCAAAACTACCCCCTCACTAAAAGAAAAAACCCCAGCCAGGAGCCTTCAGTTGTCACATAGGAGTGGGACAGTAGTCTTGGGAACTGAGCCATGGACCTGCAGGACCCAACACCACTGTGGCATGTAGCTGGTGTCACAGTGAAATGTAGGGCTCCCCCTAGAGATCAGGTGTTGTTCGTTGGGGGACCCTGTGTCCTGGTGCAAGCGTGTGATGGAGAGTGTGGTCTTTCTACTCACCAGCCTAGACTTGAATTTCCCTAATTGTCCCTAAAATGGCCTTTCTAGCTGGCCACTGCGAGGATACGCCCCTTGTCCTTGGCACAGACCTTCTGGCTAGTCCTGCCTGGCGTGGAGGTCTCTGTGCCACCAGCCTCGCCTTCTTCTCCCCTCAGGAGCCCAGGACATGCAGGTCCAAGTGCTTCCCGAGGTGCAGGGCCAGCTGGGTAGCACTGTGGAGCTGCCGTGTCATCTGCTGCCACACACCCAGAACGTGAACGTCACGCAGGTGACCTGGCACCGCCTGAACGGAGTCTCCGTGGCTGCCTTCCACCCCAACTTCGGCACCCACTTCCCCAACCAGCAGGCCAGCCAGGAGCGCCTGGCCTTTGTCAGAGCTGGCCAGGGAGCCAAGACCAACCTGTACGATGCCACGCTGGCTATCCGAGACCTGCGCCTGGAGGACGAGGGAAACTACACCTGCGAGTTCGCCACCTTCCCAAAAGGCACCCGCTCGGGGGTGACCTGGCTCCGAGTCCTCGGTGAGCAGTGGGGCGCTTCGCAGGAGCACCCCTTCCCCATCCATCTCTCTGTGGCCTACGTCAAGAGTGGCTCTCCCAGTGACATCACTCTGTTGGCAGGTGTTCATTAAGCACCTACTGTGTCCCAGGCGCTTCTCTGGGTGCTGCGGATACAGCAGGCAGTAATGCAAGATCAGCACATTTTTTTGCGCACCTGCCAGGTGCTTTCCTAGGCTTTCAGGGTGATGAGCTGAGGCAGAACTCCCTGCCCTCCTGGCGCTCATGCTGCAGTCAGTAGGCAGAGAGCGTGTAAATAATGGGCCTAGTTCCACCAGCCTGTAATCCCATCACTCTGGGAGGCTGAGGCAGGTGGATTCCAAGTTTGAGGTCACCCCAGGCAATTTAGTGAGACCTTGTGTCAAAATAAAAGATGGGAGGGGGGAAGTATAGTTTAGTGCAAAGGTGCTGAGCTCAATCTCCAGTACCAAATAAATAAATAATAAAACCAGGCTGGCAGTTTTAGGCGCTAGGAAAGTTGAGCGGGACAGGTTGCAGTCTTAGCTAGGGATATCTGCTGATTTTTAAGCAAAAACTAAAAGGAGGGCATGGAGCCTGGTAGATATCTAAGAGAGGAGAAATCTAGGTGGTAGGAAGGGTGCATGCAAAGGCCCTGTGGCAGGACACATCTAGAAGGAAGGGAGGGAGCGGGGTACAGAACTGTGAGTACAGGGTGGAGTGAATGGAGGAGGTAGAGTCAGAGCTGGTGGGGGATCCGAGTGAAGACTTGTCCTGAGATCAGAAGCTACATGGGTAGTGAGCGGGAAGGACGCATCAACCTGGGGGTCATGGGGGGCAGGAGACAGAGGCTGAGAGAAAGGAAATTGGGCCCTGCGACATGTTGGCTATCAAGGGAGGTTCCTGGACAAGTCCTAGACAGGAGCAGAGGAAGGTGGGCACCAACCCTGTGCATTCCAGGGATGGATGGGGACTGAGGGGCCCTCTCTGAAGCAGGAAAGTACTTGGGAGGCTGAAACAGGAGGATCACGGTGAGTTTGAGGCCATCCTGAGCTACAAAGCAACACCCAATCCCAAAACCCAAAGCAATAAAAACTTAAGAACAACTGCCAGGTACCAGGCTTTGTAGGTACTGAAAGTGAAAAAGCTTTCCGCTCAGACACTGGGGACACTGAACAGCACAGGGACGTCCTCTTGAGGAGGCAAGACTTGGGCTGGCACCTGGGACCTAGCAGTGGGCACTGTCAGCTGTGGGCGGCCCATGCCAGCTCCCCGGGCTCACGGCTTCCTGCTGTCTGGGGACCCCCAGGGGCTCTGGTGAGGTGGTTGGGGCACAGTCGCCACATCAGAGCCATTGGAGGAATGCACAGGGACAGGTCTAGAGGCAGCTGGAGATGCCAGTCAGAACCCTGGGGACAGCAGGGTTGTAGACCCCTAGGTCAGCCTGAGTTGCTGCTTCTCTTAGGAGACTTTGCTTTCCTGCTCTCCTCAGGATTTTTCTGGGTTTTCCAAGAGAGTTGAGTGAAAAAGACAGATAAATGGCTACATTGGGCCATTGTCCCATGTGGGGATCAGAGGGGAGGGGACAACATGGGAGAATGGGCAGTACTCGGGTAGTACTGTGTGTGCCAGGCCTGGACCTAATCCCAGAGAAGTCTGCTTTGCTGCCCATAACCATCCCATGGAGTGGGGATTTGTTTGGTTTTATTTTTTGAGGCAGGGTCTTACTATGTAGCCCAGGCTGGCCTTGAACTCACAATGATCCTCCTGCTTCAGATTTCCAGTCCTATAGTCGTACACAGGGCAGGACATTTGTCATTTCCATCTGACACGAGGACGCTGAGGTACCAACTGGTGAAGGGACTGGCCAGAGCTGCTGAGCTGCCGAGCAGCAGAGCTGGGGTCTGAGCCCAGGAGGTGGGGCCTGACTGTCCTGCTCCCTGTGAAGGGTTTGTTAAGTGACTGCTGCACAGGAATAAATTGCCCCCCATGTTCATTCCCCCAGCCCAGCCCCAGAACCACGCGGAAGCCCAGGAGGTCACGCTCAGCCTGGATCCTGTCCCAGTGGCCCGCTGTATCTCCATGGGGGGCCGCCCCCCTGCACAAATCACCTGGATCTCAACCCTGGATGGGGAGGCCAGAGACAGCCAGGAGGCAGGACCCCAGGCGGGCACAGTCACCGTCACCAGCCGCTACACCATGGTGCCCCTAGGCCGAACGGATGGCGTCCAGATCACCTGTAAAGTGAAACATGAGACCTTCCAGGAGCCGGTGCTGCTGCCTGTGATCCTCTCTGTGCGCTGTGAGTGTCACAGCCGACCCCATGCCACCTGTACTGTCCCCGCTGTCTGCACAGTTTCCTGGCCAAGTTCTGCACCGCCTCCTTCCTGTGGTCTGCACTGGCTCCCACAGGCAGCAGCTTGTCATCTACTCTTGCTTCACTGGGCTTTTATCAGCACTGCTCAGCTGAAATGAGCTTGTGAGAGCCAACCCGCAGCCGAGTGGTGGCACACATCTGTAATCCCAGCACTCAGGAGGCTGAGACAGGAGGGTCACTGTGAGCTTAAGAGCAGCCTGGGTTACCATGAGAGTTCAAGGCCAGCCTGAACTGCATAGCCAGACCCTGTCTCAAAAAGAAAGAAAAACAAAAAGAACCAGTTTATCACATTGCTTCCTAATTCCGCACACTGAGCAACATCTTGTTGGTAGCTTGATACTAGTGGGGGGTTCCTGAGCCCCTAGAAAAGTGGCAGATGCCACCTGCCAGGCTCTTCTGTAACAGCACGCAGCTGGTTCCCTCCTTATCAACTCTCCCGGGCCGTGGTGTACACTGCCCGCCTCAGCACTGTCAACACTCCTCACCCTGGTACATCTATATGGACTGCCCCACAGGCTCTGGGCCTTGGTGGCTCAGGCCCCTGCTGTGTCTTCTAGACCAGCTCCTCCAGGAACTGCTTGTGACAGTATCCTTGACTATCACCTCTGGGCCACCTAGCGCTGTTTGGTTTTTTTGATACTAGGGACCAAACCTAGGGGTGATGGACCACAGAGCTACATCCCCAGCCCTGCTTGCTTTTTCTTTGGAGACAGTGTCTCTCAAGGCTGCCCGGGCCGGGCTCAAACTTGCCATTCTCTTGCCTCAGCCTCCCAGTTAGTTAGGACTCCCTCTGGGCCTTCTAGCACTCCTCACTGGGAGCCTGACAAGTGTGAACTGCCCCGGGCACCCCACGCACAGCTCGGTGTTCGGTGCCCCTGCCCTGATGCCTGTGTCTGCATTGAGGCCCCAAGCCTGACCCCCACTGACTCCCGGCACCCGGTCTGTTCTGATTTCCTTCCGCACACTGGTTTGAAATCCACTTTCCTGTTTCCTCTACTCTGCGTGTTACAAATAACACGCCCCTCTACGTACAGTTACACGTGCTGCCACCCCTCGGCACTGTCTGCCCTAAGTGACGATGCCACAGGGGTCAGGCATAGTGACACATGGCCCAGACTATTTCATCCTGTGTGTCTCTGGCCACCCACCATGTTTTAGGATTCCCGTCCAGCTTCTTAACTGTCCACCCCATGGGGATTCTCCATCCCTGAGCCTGTGTATCTTCCCCAGACCCCCCCGAGGTTTCCATCTCCGGCTATGATGACAACTGGTACCTGGGCCGCACCGAGGCCATCCTGAACTGCGACGTCCGCAGCAACCCAAAGCCCACAGACTACCGCTGGAGCACGTGAGTTCAGGGGACCAGAACCCAGGTCTGAGGGAGAAGGGGCCGGGGTCCAAGATGCCTGGACCTCAGGAAGGAGGATTGAAGGTTTCAGATTCTTGGGTCTCAAACCCTTTCCTGGGGCTGAGGGAGGAGCCCAGGCTGAGGGACGAGGGCTGGCATCTAGGGTCTTCAGGGTGAATCCAGGCCCTGGCAGTGGGTTCTAAACCTGTGTCATCAGGACTGGCCTCTTCCCCCCTGTGGACCCTGCTGTCCCCTCCCTTTGCCCCACACCCAGGCCTTCAGGCACCTTGCCAGCCTCCGCGGTGAATAAGAGCTCCCAGCTGTTTGTGCACTCTGTGGACCGACTGGTCAACACCACCTTCATCTGCACAGTCACCAACGCTGTGGGCACAGGCCATGCCGAGCAGGTCGTCTTGGTCCGAGGTAAGTGGGTCGGGGCCGAGTGTGCAGAGCCCCATCTTTTGCCCCCGTCATTGTCCCTTGGGTCTGGGGCTTTGAGTCTTGCAGTCAGAACCACGGCCCTCAGAACCCAATCTGCAGAAATACCAGGGCCACGAGTCCTGTGACAGAGAAGCGTGGGAATCTAGACAGACTCTCACCTGGTGTAACCCTACACACACGAACCATTGTCACCAAGACACACACCCAGGAGAGAGCAGCTCCCGCCAAGACACACAGAACAAAGCCGTGACACTGGCCAGAGCCCAAGAGAGCCACACAAACCTGGAAAGAGATGTTCTTAGCCCAGCCTCAGGCCACTGCGCACTCCACCCACATGCCCACATGGGAGCACAGCACAGGAATGGTGGTCTCAGGCCACCGCATACACCACCCACATGCCCACATGGGAGCACAGCATGGGAATGGTGGCCCCAGAAGCCAGTCCCAGGCTAGAGACCCAGCCACACAAGGACACAGGTGAGGACACTGATCCTCAGTCCCAGGCACACACAGATGCAGATATACATGCTGTCACTGAAACCCGCTCCGGGGCTCACACCAGGGCAAACAGTGGCCCCCTGCTGTGCCTTGGGGCGGATGTCCCCCAGCACACCGGACCCACAGGCCCTCGGGCAGGCTCAGACTGCAGGTCCGAAGCAGCATGTCCTAGCAGGAAGGCCGCAGGTGCTACTGACCCAAATTGCCACTAAGAAACGTGTTTCTTGCCTCAATCCAGCATGTAGGTGTAGATAGACAGTGAACTTCTATATCTCTGCAGATTGGACTTTGCCTTTCTTTTTCTTTTGAGATAGTGTCTTATCATGCAATTTACGGTGGTTTTGAGCTCAGTATGTGACTAGGCTGGCCTCAAACTGACTGTGATCCTCCTGCCTCAACTTCCTGAATGCTAGGATTACAGGAGTATGCCCCAAATGTGGAGACTACACCTTTTCCAAGATGGTGTTTGCACAGACCCTCATACCCTCCTCCTGTGAACCCTTGAGTGATTTCCCAGACCTAAGCCAATGTAGATACCATGAAAATAGGTGTTATGCGGCATTATGTAGGAAAACAATCTGTACATTTCCATACAGAAATATTCTTGATCCTGCAGATGTGGAAGGCCTGGTTTAGGGCCCCCAGTCAATAGTTTCTTTTTTTTTTTTTTACTCCCATTTTTTTGAGACAGGGTCTTGTTATGTGGTTCAGACTGGTTCTAAACTCACTATGTAGCTCAGGGTGGACTTGAACTCCTTCCTCACAATCTTCCTGCCTCAGCCTCCAAGTGGTAGGAGTGCAGGTGTGCACCACCACACCCAACTTTTTCTTTCTTTCTTTCTTTTTATTTTTTCTTTAATGATATTTGTGTTTTTTTTTTTTTTTTTTTTTTTTGCTCCGAATGCCTTCAGGGCATGATTGGCTGGCTTGAGTTGTGGGGATCGAACCACAGCAACCTGAGCCTGACTGCTTTGTTGAAGCAGCCACTTAAAAAACTGAGCTAAGGGGCAGGCCCCCTCTTTAATGATATTTGAAAATAACCAAACAGATCTTGCAGCATGCTGAATCATGGTCCCTTGTTTGAAAACCACCACTGTAGGACCAGGGGTGTGGCCCAGCGGCAGAGAACTTACATAGCATGCACAAACACCACACACACACACGCACGCACGCACGCGCACATGCACGCACATATACACACACATAAAGTTGGCGACATTCTGAAAAATATGCTGTAAGGTCAGGCACACCAGTGGCACACACCTGTCACCTCAGCACTTGGGAGGCTAAGGCAGGAGGGTCACTTGAGTCCACGAGCCCAAGGCCAGCCTAGAAACAGTAAGACCCTGTCTCCAAATGGTATACACAAAGAAATGACCAGAAACAGAGGTCCTCAGACCAGTACCCCAGCCCCTCCTTGTGCACATGTGCAGGACCAAAGCCCCCAGCTCCAGTCTTGCAGAAGTGGGGGAGGAGCTTGAGAAGCTCCAGGGCAGCACTGGGGGTCCCGCTCTGTCCCTCCTGGCACTCTCTGGCTTCCTCTCTGCCTCCCACTCAGCTGCTATGGAAATGTAAGCCACTAGGCCAGAGAAGAGGCAAGGAAGTCACACAGCCCTGCCTTGTACTTTGGGGCCGCACCCTTCTCCAAGTGCGGGGAGCCTCACACCCGCTGAGACCCTGCCTCCAGCCTCAGGGGGGTCTGTGAGAACTTTGCCCTCCTGCCTGTCAGTCATCTGTGGGCCATCTGTGTTGGCCCATCAGATATTTCCCCGCCTTAAGAGAAATCTGAAACCAGGCTCCTTGTAATCCCCACACTCTGGGAGGCTGAGGCAGGAGGGTGCAAGTTGAAGTCCAGGCTGGGCAGTTTAATAAGAACATACTCAAAGTACAAAAGGACTGAAGCTGTAGCTCAATAAGAAGGCCCTGGAGTGCTCGCTTCGGCAGCACATACACTAAAAAAAAGGAGGCCCTGGGCTTTGTCCCCAGTACTGCACTTAAGTCTGAGCTTTTAAGTGAAATTGCCTGGTTTGTGAAATGTTGTCCAGCAATTGTAATTTTTGTTTTCTTCTTTGTGGTGCTGGGGACGGAACCCAGGGCCTCGCATGTGCTAGGCAAGCACTGTGCCTGGTGCGCAGCTGTGGCACAGCCATCTAAATTGAGGGACAGTGTGGGTGCAGATCTGAACTGGGGAGCCCCTGCTCTGGGTATCACCACCTCCTCGATCCTTCTCCCAGCCTGTCACTAACATGCGTCTGTGGCCTCACCCCAAACACGCGCTCTTGACCTCTGTCTCTCTCTCTCTCTTTCTCTCTCCTCCTCCTCTCTCCTCAGACACCCCCCAGGCCTCTTCCCGAGACAAGGGCCCGCTGGTGTGGGGGGCTGTGGGCGGGGTGCTGCTGGTGTTGTTCCTCCTGGCTGCGAGTTCCATCGCCTTCCTCCTGCTGAGGGCGAGGAAGAGGAGGAAGAGCCCTGGAGGAGCAGGCGGAGTTGGAGGCAGCGGCCGTGATGGCGACAGGGTATCGAATGATGGGAAGACTCAGATATTTGGGAATGGGGGCCCTGTGTTTTGGACTCCGACTGCGCCTGGTCCCTTGAGGCCCGACGGCAAGGAGGAGGAGGAAGACGAAGAGGAGGAAGAGGAGAAGCCAGAGGAAGGCCTTATGTTGCCTCCGGCCTCCTCCCTCAAGGACGACATGGAGTCGCACCTGGATGGCTCCCTCATCTCGCGGCGGGCAGTTTACGTGTGACCCAGAGACAAGGGACAGAGAGAGACACAGCCTCTTGCCCCAGCCGCAGCCCAGGAGGGCCACAGACTGGTTGGACAGGTCTGTCCGGCTGGCCCAAGCTGACAGCTGGTTGTCACCTCCTATCTCCATCTTGGACTGAAGGAGGTGGAGCCGCGCACTGGACTTCTCTGCCCCAGGGTTGCATGGGAAGTGGGGAGTTCAGATGGAGTCGAGGACAAGAGAGGACCCTCCCCCTCAAGAGACACATTTGTGGCCCCAGCCTGACCCTGGCCCTGTGGCACTCAGGAGTTAATAAATGCCTTGGAAGAAAACTTCAGGGTGTCTTGTAATACATCTGAGGATCCCCTCTTCGGGTTCTGGGGAAGAGCAGGTGGGACAGACTGCCAGTCCCAGGGCTGGAGAAGGACCCACAGAGCCCTGAGGTTTACCAGCACTAGGAATTGGGTCGATGGCTCCAGGGCTTACAGGACTGGGGGGTCTGGCTCCTGGGACCCAAGACAGAGGTAAAGGGTCAGGCAGATTGGAGCCCTGGGCTCCCCATGGAGAGCAAGGTACCCTAACATAGGACCCTACAGTGAGGGGAGCAAGGGCAGGTCCCCGCTTTCTCAGGAGGGCAAAGACTGCAGTATGGTCCTCACACAGCACAAGCTAGACTTCTAGGTTGCTGAGGACGTTGGGAAGGGAGGGCTGCTCACCATGCTCTGTTCTTGGGTTATATGATGGGCATGGGAGCTAGGGCTTCTGGGAGAGCCCCCCATGTCATCCAGGGGCCCCTCCCCCCCTTGCTCCAAGCCTCGGGACTGTGGCTGATCTCAGGAATGTCCCCACTGCACCCAGCTGTAGAACGGAGCACCAGGAGGGTGGCTTAGGGACAGGGAGGAACCGGCTGTGACCCACCTGAGCTTCCTGTCTCAGGCCTCCAGGGCCTCTTAGACTATGAGGGGCCACTTTGATCTGTGTCAAGGAGGGAGGCCTTCAGTGCAGAGCCACCTCTGGGGATTCGGGTGCCTGGGGGACTTGCCTGTGATAGACTCCAGAGTGCCAGAGACTTCAGCACCAGGGGCTGGATCTGTGTATTTCTTCAACTGGCCCAACTTACATGTGCAGAGCTGGACCACCCCAAGCTAGGGACACAATGGTAGCCCTAATGGATCTGGCAGTACCACCTCTGTGCCTGTGGAAGAGCCCCATGCCCAGGATGACGGTGTGAGGACTGAGGACCATGACTCTGTGACCCCTCCAGTCTGAAGCCCTCTGGCAGAAGCGGCTGGGGCCCAAAGCTGGAAGTAGGGTGCAGACAGCATCTCCTGGGAGCTTCCTCTCCTCATCTGGATGATGGGGTGGTATGGGAGGTGCCTGGGGCCTCTCTCACCACTGTACTTCCTCTGCCCACCCCGTCTCCAGGCTGGGAGGTGGGGCCAGCAAGCTTATCTATGTGCCGAGCAGTCCATGCTGCCGACCTTAAACATCTGCCAAACACCTACTGTGTGCCTGGCCTGGGGCCACACAGTTGGCTGCAGAAGCTGGCAAGTAAATGGGCCCCTGCTCCCAAGAAGAGGCAGGCGGGTGTAGCAGAGAGGAAAGGCTGGGCTGCAGCTGCCCACTCCTCCTCCCATCAGTCTAGGGGAGACCTCCAAGCCCTGTTTTGATGAGGGACTCTTTCTTGGGCCAGAATCTTCCCCCAGTTCTCCACCTTTCAGCTTAACCCTTCCTGCCTTCCCTTCATCTTCCTCCTCCCTCAGCCACAGCCCCACACTTGCCTTGCTGTTCCCTGCAAGCCCCAGGACGCTGCCTCAGGACACTTGCAGCAGCTCTGCGTTCTTCTCTGTGCCCTCCTCTCCCTAGGGTCTCTGACCAAATGTCCCCACACAGCAAGTTCTGTCTACCTTTAGGGGTCTGCGCTCCCCACTCCATGTTTTTCTTCTTTATCACTGACTCCCACCCCACAGGTGAGATGGCCCATGTGTTTGTTTGCTATTGTCTCCCGCCCACCCCCCCAGAACCTAAATCTCATGGGGGTGGAGATGGCATGGTAGTGCCCCGTGCTCCTTGAGGATTGGTTGAATGAAAAGGAGGTAGGCAGATGGGGGTGACTTAGGAGTGGGGCTGGGAATGGGGAGCTTCCTGCCCAAGACCCCTCACACTGTCCTTGTCCTTGCAGAGACACCCAACACAGCAGGCGCGGGAGCCACTGGAGGCATCATCGGGGGCATCATTGCCGCCATCATTGCTACAGCAGTGGCCGCCACGGGCGTCCTCATCTGCCGGCAGCAGCAGAAGGAGCAGAGGCTGCAGGGGGCCGAGGAGGAGGATGAGTGAGTGACGGGACTTGAGAAGTGGCAGGGAAGGGGTCACAGAACTGGGGAAACCTTGGGGAGAATGGAAAAAATCATGCAGAAAGGCCATGGGGACCAAACAGCCCAATAACAAGGCTAAATAGGATGGGGAGGAAAGGTTTTTCTTCCCTTCAAGTGTGGATGTGACAGCTGTGACCTGGGAAGCCATCAGAAGCCAGGTCACCCTTCCCCAGAAGGTGGCTTCATTCACACACTGAGATAACACCCATTTTCCATCAAATTCTTTTTTTTTTTTTTTTTTTTCAGAACTGGGGATTGAACTCAGGCCCTTGCACTTGCCAGGGAAGCGCTTATTCCGCTGAGCCATCTCCCCAGCCCCCATCAAATTCTGTGTACGTGAAAGTGCCACGGGGCCATCCTGGCTTCCTATCTGTACTCCCAGGAGCAAAAGAGAACTGTGGGGGTCGGCTGGCTCCTGTGAAAACCAGCTGAGAAGTTACACATTCTCATTTCCCTTCAGCCTGGAACTAGTCACCTACCTGTCCCAGCTACAAGGTTTTCTGTGTTTGGTTTTGGGTTTGGATTTTTGAGACAGGGTCTCACTGTGTAGTCCAGGCTAGCTTCAGACTGACAGCAGTCCTCCTGAGTAATTGGGCATGCGCTATCACACTGGAAGGGAGATGTAGTCCTTATGCTGTGTTGCCACATGCCCAGCTAAAACCTCCACTGTTACGGGAAGGGAGAATGAATACTGGAGGAATGTAGCCATACCTCTCTGTGGAGCACTTACATGCTAGACTTGGTGAGATGCATTGTGTTTATTAATTTATTTATAATCTTATTTATTTGGTATGGGGTCTCACTATGAGTCTGAGCTGCGGACTCCTAGTGATCCTCTTGTCTCAGCCTCCCCAGTGCTGGGACTACAGGCATGTGCCACCACACCTAGTCTCGGTGTCTGGCTCAGCACACCTGGGGGCAGGGCCGGCATGGTATGTGGTGCCAGGGATCAAACCCTGGACCTTGTGCTTGCCTGAGCAGGCACTTAGCCCACCAAGCTATCTCCCCGGCCCTGAGATGCATTTTATATGTATGACTTCAAGGAGGTCTCACACCCATTCATTGATTCAACAAACATTTAGAATTACTGGCCCTGGAACTTTAGGGTACAATGCTAAGACAAACATGTGAAAGAAGACAAATGACAACCAGCTGTGGTGGCGTACATCTATAATCCCTGTAGTGGGAGGCTGAGGCAGGCGGCCTTCAAATTTAAATCACATCTGAGCAATTTATCAAGACCATATCGGGGCTGGTGAGATGGCTCAGTGGTCTAAAGCACCAACTTAGAACAAGCTTAGCAAAGCACAGGGACCG
>NW_004524773.1:2295718-2318290 GCF_000260255.1 Octodon degus | reverse complement strand
CAGTCCCTGTGCTTTGCTTAGCTTAGCTTGTTCTAAGTAGGTGCTTTAGACCACTGAGCCATCTCACCAGCCCTATCAGGTGTTTTTTGTTTGGTTGGTTTTTTTATTTTTTTCAGTATCAGGAATTGAGCTCAAGACCTTGGGTTTGCCGGGCAAGCGCTGTGCCCCTGAGATCCCCGGCCCCCATCAAGTTTTTATGTTTGTTTTGTGGCCAGAGCTTTCTTAAATAACACCACAGTTTGGCAGACGGATTTTTGTTGTTGTGGCCTCAAGATGACTTCAGGGCAAGTCTGGTTTGGCTTGAGGATCTAGGGATCGAACCACAGCATCCTGAGCCTGACTGCTTGGGGGGGTTTTTTGTTGTTGTTTTGTTTGTTCGTTTGTTTGTTTGTTGTCTGAAGATGCCTTGAGGGCATCTCTGGTTTCTTGGGAGAGACTGGGTTTGAACCAGAGCATCCTGAGCCTGACTGCTTGGGGGGGTTTTTTGTTGTTGTTTTGTTTGTTCGTTTGTTTGTTTGTTGTCTGAAGATGCCTTGAGGGCATCTCTGGTTTCTTGGGAGAGACTGGGTTTGAACCAGAGCATCCTGAGCCTGACTGCTTTAAGCAGGCACTTAAACAACTGTGCTAATGGGCAGGCCCCCCTAACTGCTTTGTTTAAGCAGGCACTTAAGCAACTGAACTAATGGGCAGGCCCGCAACACCACAGTTTGGGAAAGAGGGGGCACTCACTAAAAAATCACCTTCTTGTGCTTGGGCCTGGCCCTAAATGAATCAATCTGTATGTACAACAGGCTGCCACCTGTAATCCCAGCCAAGGCAGGAGGATTGCAAATTCAACAGCATAAACAATTTAGCAATATCCTGTCTCACGTTTCAATAAATATAAATAAAAAAGGGCCCGGGATATAGCTCAGTGGTGGAATACTTGGCCTAATATAGGCGGCTCCATTTTCATCGCCAGTACCGCCCTCCTAAGGGGCTCCCCAAGTTAGTCTCAGGAGCAGGAGGGTGTAAACCTGAAGCTTGCTGCTGTTTCCGGCATTGCCAGCCCAGTGCCCAGCCCCAGGTGCTGAGGTGGAGGAGACAGCTCGGCCCAACCTGGCCACTGAGGCTGAGGACACTTAGGGGGCTCTGACAGGCCAGATGGGGCCCGTGACCCACCCAGCCTGGAGGGACAGAGGCAACAAAGGGACAAAGGAGGTTGAGTAAAGGTACAGTTGTGTCCCTGGGTACAGTGGTCTTTGAGGGTGCAGAATGGGGGACCGTAGCCTCTGTGGGGGGCTCAGGCCAGAGCTTCACTGCAAATTCACAGGCATTCTGCCTGGGCAACTGTGGCCTCACTCTGCCTCACGGAACTCACAGCCAGCAACACCCGAGAGGCTGGAAGTGACGGGCATTCCTGATCCCTTCCCTCGAGAGAATCTGGGGAGCTTCCCGGGACAAGGGATGAATAGGAGTTCTCTTGGTTGGAGGCAGGGCCACAGAAAGGGAGATCCGGACCCAGAGAGCAACAGCCCCCTAATGCTGGTCAAGGTGGGGAACCATTCTTGTGATTCAACCTCTGCTTCACACTCCTCTTACCCCACAGCCTGGAAGGACCGCCCTCCTACCAGCCACCCACCCCAAAGGTGAAGGCGAAGCTGGAGGAGCCAGAGATGGTGAGCCATTCCCTGAGCCCAAGCCAGGCTCCCTACCCCTACCCTACCCCCAACCCCCTACCAGGGAGAGGCCAATGGGTGGGTCTTGATCTGCCCTCCCCTCCTGCCACAGCCTTCCCAGCTCTTCACTCTGGGAGCCTCGGAGCACAGCCCACTCAAGACCCCCTATTTTGATGCTGGCGTCTCAGGTACTGAGCAGGTAAGGAGCTCGGGCTGGGGGTGGACAGTGGGGCTGGAATCAGGGTTGAAGGCCTCAGAAAACTAAGGCCACCTCTCAAGGTCAGCTCTCAGAGCAGTGTTCAGGATTCGGAGTGGGAGACCAGGAACAGAGTCCAAGGACATTCAGTCAAAGCCACTGGGTCAGTGAAGATCATTGTAGCAGTGATATTTGTCAGCTGAGGCCAGAGATGGGAGGAGAGAACTGAGTTGCCGCTGAAGGTCAGGGTACTCAGACTGAGACATCTCTGTTTAAGGTGTTAAAGTTCAAGGTTAAATAGGTGAAGTCAAGATTGAGATCAGATACATGTTCATGGGTAAAAGACTTGAGGATCAGGGCTGGGGAGATGGCTCAATGGAATAAGCACTTCTCTGGCAAGTGCAAGGGCCTGAGTTCAATCCCCGGTTTCGCCAAAAAAAAATCAAGGCCCAGGAATGACAGAGGGCTTTGGGTTAGAGACAGGCTGTGTGATTGTCCCCAGTGCAGTATTGACTTAGGCCATGAGGATGTCAGGGTGAAGTTGGGTCTGATTGGCATGAGGAAAGGGTAGTCAGGATTTCCGGCTTAAGAGCAGGTTGTGTGAGGGGCCGTGGATAGCTCAGCAGACTAAGACAAGTGCAGAGACTGGGGTTCAGGGTTCAATCCTCAGCATTACATGCCCCACTGAGCCTGCCCCCAGGCACACTGAGCTATCCATGGAACCTGGTGCATGGTGGTGCACACCTGTAATCCCAGCGCAGAGCAGGTTGGGGCTGTTTCACACTCAGGAGATGAACTTGAGTTCCCCTCTCCCCCTCCAGGAAATGCCTCGATACCATGAGTTGCCCACCTTGGAAGAGAGGCCAGGGCCTCTGCTGCTGGGGGCCACAAGTCTAGGACCCCCCATTGTGGTGCCCCGAGGGTCACCTGGTGTGGAAGGGGTTTCCCTGGATCTAGATGAGGAAGAGGAGGAGACAGAGGAAAACTATCTGGACAAGATCGACCCCATCTACGACGCCCTATCCTATAACAGCCCCTCTGAATCCTACCAGGACAAAGGCTTCATTGTGTCCCGGGCCATGTATGTGTGAGGGCTCTGGTCTCTCACCGGTCACCTCTGATCCCTTATGTTTGCTAGGGACCTGGTGCATGCTGTCATCTGGCCAAGCCACTGTCAGTTAACACATGGACATTCGTCTGTGACCTCTAACCCAAAATCCTGAACCCAGAGAAACTTCAAGACAGTGGAAGCCTGGTAACTTTATCACAAGAGGCAGGGAGTAGAGAGGATATTTCTGCACAACCTCTGACCACCAGGATTTGTTTCCCAAACTGTGACTTTAGGCTGTAGCACTCGCTTCTGGCTGGCCCACATCTCTCTACTCCTCCAGAAATCCTAAAAACTCCAGACCTCTGATTTATCCTCAGGCAGTAAGTCCCGACAGGTCTGAAAGCACAGGCATTTAGGGGTTCTCTGTTGCTCAGACTTGAGCCCTCCAGGCAGCAGAGCCCCTTTGTCTCCTCCCCACCCTGCTCCACACAGGTAGGAGGGAAGGGGATTCCCAGCCTTAAGCCGAGTTTTCCCATCTTCCCCTCCTGCGGGCAGGAGTCTCAGGGTCCAAGCCCTTCTCTGAGCCCTACCACCTAATTCCTTTGTGCAGAGCATGAACTCCAGCCCAGTGCTAGAGGAAAAGCTCCAGGCGTTTGCCTTGGTCACCCAGCTGTGGGTGGAGAATTGGCTGTTACTTGGAAGACTACTGAATCCTCTGATCTCTGCCCTCTGGGAAGAGACCTAAACATCCTTCTTGGGGGAAAAAATGGGTCACCTGGGTTGGGGGTGGGGGTTAAGATATTGTTTTATAACCTAGAATTTCCTACAAAATATGAATTTATACTTTGATCAGACTTGTGTTTTTTGTGGGATGTGAAGAGGGCGGGGGTGGGACGTAAAGACACTGAACAGGGTTCCAGAGTTTTGGAACTAGTGAACTAGAAGTCAAAATGATTGCAAGCAGGAGTAAAAGGGACCACAGGTACAAGGAAGAGAAAGAAAAAGTCAGTGACGTGACAGGGTAATAAGCAAAGGTGCATAAAACCAAGTGAGGCTGGGTGCGGTGGCACACACCTGTAATCCCAGCACTTGGGAGGCTGAGGCAGGCAGATGGTTGTGAGTTTGAAACCAGCCCGGGGTACAAAGTGAGCTCAAGGCCAGCCTGAACTACATATCAAGGCCATGTCCCAAAAAGACAGAAAAAAAAGTAAAGTGATGGGTAATGGAAGGAGGTGGGGAGCACTCCGGGGGCATACATGATAGTAACAAAATAGAATTTGTGCAACAACCGTCTAATGGGCAATGCACAGAAATAAAAGTCACAGATAATTAGGTAAGAAGAACTCAGATTTAATGGATAAGTGGCAAGTAGGGTAGGAATAAAAGCAAAATCATGCATAATGTTTTAATAGGAGCCGAAGGCATGGTGGGTAATGTATCTAAATGAATAAGCTAGAGGCAGAGCGATGAGTAATGGAGAAATAGGGGCCGCGAGCATGATGGGTAATGGCCGGAGTTAATGGACCTGAAGCATGATGCTTAATTAGAGAAAGGCCGGGAAAATGATGGGCGTGAGGCGGCAGCAACGGGCTAACGGTAGCTCAGAGGCAATGAAGCCGAAATGAATGAGGCAAATGCATGCTGGGTAATGGGAATGGAATGAATGGGCCCGAGCTACGAGCCGCAGCGACGTGAGGAACGACAGCATCATGGGTAACAAAGGGGTGGGTCTAAGGCTACAGTTGCGTTGAGGTAATGAAGGCATTATGGGTAATAAACAGTGTGGGGTTCACTGAACTGGTCTTTTCCCGAGGCACTGTGGGAAAAATAAGCACTTCCGGTTTGGGGTCTGGACCAGAGAGGGCGCCTCCCCCGGAGCGATGCTTGGTGGGACTAGAGGCCTGACCTTGCTGCCTAGCAGCCTCTGCGGTGCAACGCATCTTTACCTGTATCCTTTGACCCTGGCACGTTAGCCAATGAGAGACACAAGCTTTTACGACACCAAGGTTGACCCCTCTACAACCCAGAACCAATCAGGACAATTCCAGGGTCAAAATCGACCACTTATCAAGTCGTATGTCATGGGGCGGAGTCAAAAAGAGAAGGCCCCTCGGGAATGGGCAGGGCTTAGCGTCAATGGGCGTTGCAAAGTGTTCCTCATAGGCCAATGATGAAAGAGTACCAGAACCCGCGGCGCCACGAGCCAATAGGCGAAGGCGCCGCGAGCCAAAGGAAAGGGAGAGAAGTCCTACCTTATGGCTGTTTGTGGGAACCAATAAAAAAGAAATTCGAGAGGGATGGGTGGAACTTTCAGCCATAACGCCAATAACAAGGCTGGGGCCTCAGGTTGGTGGGTGGACCCTAGTGCACACTGAACCAATGGACTAGACGGGGCGGAGCGACTGTGGCGCCGGCGGCAGCAGGTTAGGTTGCGCGCCGCGCACGGGGTGGGAGCGGAGCCCAGGCTGGGAGCAGGCGCCGCAGCCAGTGAGAACTGGGGTCCACAACAGGGCAGGGGTTGCCTTGGGCTGAGCCCGGGCCAAGCTGGGCCTGACCTCCGCCCTCTGACATCTCCCCTCGCAGGCGACCATGGGGAACGTGTTGGCCGCTAGCTCGCCGCCCGCAGGCCCGCCGCCGCCGCCTGCGCCAGCCCTCGTGGGGCTGCCGCCGCCTCCTCCTTCCCCACCCGGCTTTACGCTGCCGCCGCTCGGGGGCGGACTGGGCGCCGGGGCCAGCGCGGGCCGAGGTTCAGAACGGACGCCCGGGGCTGCAGCCTCCAGCACCGCAGGGGCCGCTGATGACGGGGCCTGCGGCTGCTTGCCCAACCCGGGCACGTTCGAGGAGTGCCACCGGAAGTGCAAAGGTGAGGGGCGAGGGGCCGGCCAAGTCTGGCTGCCCAGATATCGGGGGAAGGGGGTATATGATGGACCTCGGGAATCGGTGCGCACCGTTGGAATCGTTTGACTCTGCCGTAGGAGTTGATACTGGGATCGGAGGGTGGAATGGCGAGGCTGGCTTCGAATTGTGGAATCGAATGGTTCAGCGACAGGATGGAATGTCAGCAGTAGGGAAAAGGCCATGGGAGCTCAGGATTCCCGGGGTCACTACGAACCAGTCCTGGGTGTGATCAGAAAGGGAACTGAGGCCCAAGGTCACAAGGTCAGCGAGGGTCCCTTGAGGGGTAGAACCGCAGGCCTTTGGAGCCTGGCTTGTAATAGTTTTGACAGCGAGAGTGGTGGGGGCTTATTAATGAGCAGCATTCTGGCATTCAGCATGTCTTAAGTCATTAAGTCTTTGCAACCATTCCGTGAGGATCCCCCAACTGACACATGATGGGTTTAAAATAAAGTGACTTGCCTAAAACCACAGAGGTAGTGACACAGGTTTGAAGGTCTTGGTCCTGTTCACAGCAGTGCCTCCCCTGTACTGGTTGGAATACTTTGTGAGATGTTCTGTGGGTGTTTGGAGAGAGCTGGGGGTGTGGCAGGGAATGAAGAAGCTTGCCTGGGGACTGGGGTCGAGTGTGACAGCTCTTCTCTTCTCCAGAGCTGTTTCCTATTCAGATGGAAGGCGTCAAACTCACTGTCAACAAAGGGTTGAGTAACCATTTCCAGGTGAGCCTTCCTAGTGTCTCCCCTGTGTGTGCACATATGACTTTTGTCTTTCTAAAGGGCTGTGTTCTTTGGTATTTGCAAAGACTCAGACACAAAACCAGAGCGACTACTTCATGGGGACTACTTCAGAGGTGACCTTCACCCCATAACATCCTGCAAGGGTGCAGTAGCAGATGTGTAACTGCCTTTCTGTCTCTCATCCGGCCATACAGCCTAGTCTTTTTGTGGTGTGGGTGGAGTGGTACCCACGGCTTTGCTCACTCGTTCCGCCATTGAGCTGTGTCATCAGCTCCTTCCAGGCTCTGTTCTTGCCCAACCCAGAGACCCCCATCTACCAGCTCAGCGGGCTGGCACCTGCCTCACAGCCCCTCCTCCTTCTCCTAGGTGAACCACACAGTAGCCCTCAGCACAGTTGGGGAGTCCACCTACCACTTTGGGGTCACATATGTGGGAACAAAGCAGCTGAGTCCCACAGAGGTAAGCTCTTGTGTAATTCATTCGTGGTATCTACAAAACATATGTTGACCAAACAGCCAGCTGAAGAGGTTCTGGTGGGAGAAGGTCACTGCTGCTGAGGACTCTGTGGGCCTTGAGAGGTGGAGACAAGGTACATTGGGCCTTGGTAATTCCTCCCTCCAGCAGTGTCCCCTGAAGCCCTGCTGTCTGTCTAGCCCTGTGCTGGGTCATGCTGGGGAGACTGGGGTGACCACAACAGCTCTGTTGGTCACCAGTGATTACCTGTAGTGGGTAGGGCTAGGCTGCAGATTACACAGGCCTTTGGGTGCCACATTAGTTCAGGCTTCCTCTAGGGGGCGCTGCAGAGCTGTGAATGGACTTGAACTTGGAAAAGATACTCTGATCAGATGTCTGCTTCAGACACAGACCTGGGTTGCACTGAGGAGGCTGGATATTGGAGTGGGGTGGGGCGCTGCAGGCCTAGATGGGGGTGGGGGCTTGCCAAATTCGGTCCTCCTAGTTATTACAGAATTGTTGCTCCCCTTCTATAAGTGCATCCACTGAGCAGGTCTTTGCACTGGACCCCCTAGTTTGTGCCTGGTCCAGTGCAAAGACACATCAGTGACTGAGACAGCCATGCGACTCATTTCAGTAGGATGGGGCAGACCTGCTCCAAGAGTAGTAACTCACAGCTAACAGGACTGCAGTAGGGGACCCTAAAGGCTGTGAGGTTGGACCCCCAGTCTAGGTGACCAGGGAGGGCTTCATGGAGGAGGGGACGCCAGGCAGAGAGCCCTGTCACCTAGACTGCCACTTAACTTCCATAGTGAGACCTATGACCTCTGACTTGTTCTCCCCCCTCCCCCAGGCCTTCCCTGTGCTGGTGGGTGACATGGACAACAGTGGCAGCCTCAATGCTCAGATCATTCACCAGCTGGGTCCCGGCCTCAGGTCCAAGATGGCCATCCAGGTGAGAGGGTGCACACCCCGCTGCCCTGCGGTCAGGTGCCCCTGCGCACTGCAGACGCTAATACTCCCCTCTTCCTCAGACGCAGCAGTCAAAGTTTGTGAACTGGCAGGTGGATGGGGAGTACCGGGGTTCAGACTTCACTGCAGCTGTCACCCTGGGGAACCCAGACGTCTTGGTGGGTTCAGGTAAGAGGTTGCAGAACCCCTGTTCCTGGTGTATCTACAGATCAGTTCGTACCTCTGATCTCCCTTCTCTCTGAGAAGTAACCAAAGTGAGAGTGACTCAGAATGTGGTAGTGACCACTTATGACGTCCACCATGTGGGAGACTGAGGCAGGAGGATCACAAGCTCAGTGTAGGCAGCCTAGCAACACAGAAAGACCTTGCCTCAGAATAAAAAGCTATGGAAAGGAAGTTCAGTTCCCAGTAGTAGGAGGGGGGGAAAATGAGGCTCCGTGGTGTCTTGGTTACGGACGCAGGTTGCTGTCCTCACTGTGAAGTGGGCTTTGGTGTCCTGCTCTGGCCTGGGCTGCCCACAGGGCCCTGTGTAGGTTAAATCAGTTCACACACATGCAAGGCTTTGAGTGGCACAGGGCACATGATGGGCCCTCAGTTCCCGAGAGCTCTGCTGGGCACTGTTATTCCTGGGATCTGGGGTTATTACAGGGCGAGAGGCCACGCGCAGCTGTGGAAGGAGACAGCCAGAGATGGGCTGGTGGTTTGCGGTTGGGTTGAATGGGGCCCAGGACTGTCCGGAATTGTAGTCTCTCCCTTTCGGTTCCTTATTCTTCCCCCACCCCCCTCCCTGGGGATGGAACCCAGGGCTTCTCTGCTATATCCTCAGCTCTTTTTAACTTTTTTTAAAAAGACAATTTTATTAAATTCCCCAGGCCAGGCTGGAGCTTCCAATCCTCCTGCCTCAGCCTCCCATGAACTGGGATTACAGATGTGCACCAGCATGCCTGGCTCCTCGTTACTTTTTCTCTGTTCATTTAGGAGTTCTCAGAGAGCAAACGTAGCATGACAGGTACTGTAGGCACCGAGAATAAGACAGGTGGCAAGAGCAGCAGAGTCTGCCCTGGGGAAGGAAGCTTCTGTCTTACAAGATGGGCTCAAATAGAACAGGAGCTGCAGGAGTCGAGTGGGGTGAGGTGGGGCTCTCAGAAGAGCACTGCGCAGCAAGCCTGAGGCCCAGAAAACAGGTCAGGCTGGGGGCCGCCTGCTTTTCCCAGAGCCCTTTGCTTGTTTGCTTGCTTTTTATCTTTTATTTTATTTTACTTTTTTCATGAGCAGAATATATTTATTGGGGGAAAGACAGCTTCTGTCCGAGAAAGGGACAGAAGAGGGGCCCCAAGTGGTTGGTCCCCTTTTTTTTTTTTTTTTTTTTTTTTTGCGGACCGGGGATTGAACTCGGGCCCTTGCGCTTGTCGGGGAAGCGCTTATTCCACTGAGCCATCTCCCCGGCCCCTGGTCCCCTTTATTTTTCTTTTTAATCTTTTACTTATTTGGTACAGGGCCTTTACTATGCAGCCGTAATTCTAACTCATAGTGATCCTCTTCTTGTCTCAGCCTCCCCAGTGCTGCGATTGCCACCCCGCCCAGTTTTGGTGGCCAGCACAGCGTACCTGGGGTTCTAGGGCCAGCAAGACATGCAGTACTTGGTTCAGCCTGGCCCTTGCACTTGCCAAGCAGGCACTTAGACCACCAAACTATCTCCCAGCCCCTCCCAGAGCCCTTTTCCTTTGCATTACTGGGGCCTTTGCACTGAGCTACATCCCAGATCCCCTCTGCCATCTTTTTGAGATAGGGTCTCACTGTGCAGTGTAGGCTGGCCTTGAACTCACAAACCATCCTCCTGTCTCAGCCTCCTGGCTAGGGTTACCAGTGTGCACCACAAACACAAAAGTGTGGGCCACCATGCCCAGCTGTGGATATCTTTGTCCAGCAAGTACTTAACTGAGCGCTTACTATGCATGCAGCATTGTAGGCACTGAGGTACAGCCGGAACTAGAGCACTGAGGCTGCCCTCAGGGTGCTTCATCCAGCTGGCCACAGGGCAACAATGTGGCTGTCAGGTAGGGACCTCGAGTGTGAGCCGGGGCTGTGGGGCAAGCTTGGGGCCTTGGAGGGGGCGGTGGGATTCTCAGTGAGGTTGGGGGGCCAGGGGTGTCCTCACCTCTGGTTGCCTGCAGAAGCCAGATAGTTGTCTCGAGGCAGCTATCACCTCCCACCTCACAAAGGCAGAGAGCAGGGGCTGCCGTCCCTGACCAGAGCTGGAGCAGGCAGGGAGGCAGACGGGAGAAGCATCCCTCCAGGGGAGGTGGCATCTCCCACTCCTGCCACATGCCCAGGCAATCTTCAGAGTCTGCTGCCACCCTGGCCTGGCCCTGGTGAGGGAAGGAGCAACAGCATCCGTGCCAAGCCGAGCCGCCCCAGTCCACATCCCACAGTGCAGAAGTGCGGGGCCATGGCGCTGGGCAGAAGGCTCAGTGGAATACGCGCTTCCCTGGCAAGTGCAAGGGCCTGAGTTCAATCCCTGGTTCCTCCAAAAAAAAAGTGTGGGACCATATGCTTACTGCTGTCCCCTCACGCCTGCTGCACATGCTCCATATCCTCTTGGAGCCCTCGGTATCACAGGTGTCATCTCATCCCTAACAAAAACAGGACCTTCTGTGCTGAGTGTTTGGGTCACTGGTCAGCAAAAACTGCTCCAGCCCCATGGCCTTGTCCCCCACTGAGCCTCAATTTCCTCTTTTCTTTTTTTTTTGCGGAACCGGGGATTGAACTCAGGTCCTTGTGCTTGCCAGTGAAGCGCTTGTTCTGCTGAGCTATCTCCCCAGCCCCTCTCAGTTTCCTCTTCTGGAGTGGGCACAGTGAGCGTGGCCATCTCTTCATCTCTTGGTGGCCCATCTCCTGCTCTCAGACCACAGACAGCAGCCACAGCAGCACTGTGTCCTCCGGTTACTGTAATGTGTCTTTCACCACCTAGGAAGGGAGGCCAAGGCTGGGTCAGCTGCAGGTCATTTGGAAGCCAGACAAGGCTGGGCTCTTGGAGCCACTCAGCCCCTTTCCCCAGATCGAGGACATGTGACCAGATAGCCAGGGCCTGCCCTTTTTCCCCTAGTTGTGGTGACCCACCCCAAGGGCTTTCTACTGCTAAGCTAAATCCAATAGCACTCCCTACCACCACCCCCCTTTTTTTTTTCTTTTGAAGTTTGTTTTTCTTTTTTTGTATTTTAGGGAAGGGGCTACAGGGTGTTCAGGGTCTCAATGACCCTAGATCGGACTCGTAGTGATCCGCCTGTTTATAGCCTCCAAGAGCTGGGATTACAGGTGCCCACCACCATGCCCAGTTTCAGTTGTCATCTCAGAGTGCCCCAGGGGTGGGGCCAGCACTGCAGGCCTGGACGATGAATCCCTGGCCCCTGTGCCTACTGGCCAGCCCTAAAAGTTGAGAAGGAACCCCCCCCCCCCCCCCTGGCTCAGACTGCCTTAAGGGCGGGTCTGGTAAGGCAGGTGGAGCTGGGGATCACACTGTGATATCCTGTGCCTGACTGTGTTTGTGTGAGCAGGCACTTAAACAACTGAGCTACCCAGCAGGCCCTCTTTTTTGTCTTTTGAAACAGTCTCATGTAGCCTAAGCTGGCCACAAACTCCAATACTTTTAATTTTTTTTTTAATTATATTTATTTGTGTGTGTGTGTGTGTGGCCCGCTCAGCCCACCAGGGGGCAGGGCCTGCCTGGCATGTGGTGCTGGGGGATTGAACCGCGGTCCCTGTGCTTTGCTGAGCTTGTTCTAGGTAGGTGCTTTAGACCACTGAGCCATCTCACCAGCCCAAACTCCAATACTTCTGCCTCAGCCTTTAACTTTTTTTTAATGTATTTGGTACAGGATCTCAGTCTTTTTTTTAGCAATTGTTTATTTATTTATTTTTCTCCAAATGCCTTCAGGGCAGGTTTGGCTGGCTTGAGTTGTGGGGATCGAACCACAGCAACCTGAGCCTGACAGCTTTGTTGAAGCAGCCACTTAAAGAGCTGAGCTAAGGGGCAGGCCCCCAGTGGCAGAAGGATTTTTTGGTTTGTTTATTTTATTTTTGGTGGAACCGGGGATTGGACTCAGGCCCCTGTGCTTGCCAGGGAAGCACTTATTCCACTGAGCCATCTCCCCAGCTCAGGATTTCAGTCTTGGTGGGTAGCTTGGCGCGCCTAGGGCAGAGCCAGCACAGCATGTGGTACAAGGGATTGAACCTGGGTCTTTGTCCTTGTCAGGCAGACGCTTAGACCGCTGAGCTATCTCTGCATTTCAGCCCATTTTAATTTTTATTTTCAAACAGTTTTATTAAATTGCCCAGGCTGACCTTGACCTGGTAATCCCCTTGCCTCGGCCTCCTGAGTAGTTAGGCTTGCTGTCATGTACTGCTGAACCTGGCTAGAGACATTCTCTTTTTTTTTTTCATTTTGAGATGAGATCTTACTATACTCCAGGCTGGCCTTGAACTTGGGGTAATTTCCTGCTCAACCTCTTGAGTGCTGGAATGATAGATGTGTGCCACCATATCCGGCTCTTCTTTTAAAATAGTATTGACACAGTGAGTTCCTGCTTAAGAAATCCCCCCTAGGAGCCAGGCATGACGACACAGGCCTGGAACCCCAGCTCTGGAGGCTGAGCCAGGATCACTACACGTGGAAGGCCAGCCTGCCTCACATAGATTCTATGTCAAAGCAACAAAGAAATGTCCTTGGTAAAGATTTGGCTTTGCTTTGAAGGATCTGTCTGAACCTGAATAACAGGGACAGCCTCTATAAACTGGCACTGTCCAGCAGGGGAGGACTCCTCAGGGAATTTGAGGAAAGGGCACCCTCATAAAAAGGCACCATGGGCCATATGTGGCAGTGCATGCCTGTAACCCCACTGACTTCCATGGCTGACGCAGGAGGATCACAAGCTTGAGTCCGCACGAACACTTTAGAGAAACCGGTCTCAATTAAATGTATTTATTGTGGGCTTTATGAGACAGGATCTCCATATTCCAGGTTGCCCTTGAGCTCACCTAGGCTAACCTCAAACTCACAGTAATCATTCCGCCTTAGGTTCCAGAGTGCTAGGTAGGCTCTGTCACCATGCCCAGCTTTGATAAAATTTTAAAAAACAAACTAGGGCTGAAGCAGGAGGATCACTGCAAGTTCAAGAGCAGCCTGGGCTACACAGCAGGATGCTGTCTCAACTAAAGAAAACATATCAAAGGACTTGTCAAAAATAAATAAATAAAAAGCACTTGTCCTGTGATCACATACACAAATCCTTAAAAAATATTTACCTCTGGGCCAGGGTTATGCCAGGGTTATAGCTCAGCAGCTTAAGCACCTGCTTGGCAAGCACAAGGTCCCAAGTTTGATCCCCTGTACCGCAGTTAAAAAAAAAAAAAATACTCCAGGGGCCAGGGAGATGGCTTAGTAGAATAAGCACTTCCCTGGCAAGCACAAGGGCCTGAGTTCGGTTCCACAAAAAATCCAACTGGCCCCAGTTTCTCCACCCACGCTATGCACCTCTGCCACACTTATCTGAGGCAGGCTGGCCTTCCCAAGCCAGACCCAGCAGGGATCTCTCCCATACAACAGAGTGAGTGACTGCTGGCTGAGAACTTCGGGCTGGAGGCAGGCTGGTGCCGGTGAGGAGGGAATCCCGTGAGGTGCAGCTTGGGCAGAGCCCATGTCAGGATGTGTGAGGCGGGGGCAGTAGCAGAGACCGTGGAGCACTGTCACTACCCTCCACTGAGGGCTAAGTGGGATCTGTCACTGCAGACTTTCCACATGTCAGAGCCTAGGGAAAAGCTACAAGGTCACGGTGGGGCCTCAGGGGTCCCACAGATGGATCAGGCCATCTGTGCTGTCCGCTCTGAGGGTGCCACGGTGTTGGCAGATTCTAGGTATAAAGTCAGGCTTGTGTTTCAAGGGATTCCTGTGTCATATTAGAGGTCCTTGGAGAGGGCAGGGGAGAAGCTGGGGGTGTTGCTCCGTGCAAAGGCCCTGGGTTCAACCCCCAGTACCAGAGAGGGATGGTTTGAGACTTGTTTGGGTCTCCTGGTCCTCAGTCCAAAGACTCCCTGTAACGGTCAGACTCTAAGCTGAGGGCCACATCTCAAGTCCCATTAGTTACACACAGTGTCCCAGCAGAGCAGTGCTGTTCGAGCTTCAGTGAGGAGGTCCGGAGGCAGGGTCTGTACCTGGGGAGAGGGGCTTCATTCCCTTCCCACCCCCTCCATGGGGGATCTCTGCCAGCAGGTGGCCCCCTCTCACCTGTACACCCCTGTGCTTGTCCAGCCACAGGGTTCCTCCGTGGAAGCCTGGTCCTGGGGGCGGGGGGGGTTGGGGGGGTGTCTCACTAAGGAGTCATCAGTCTCTTTTTCCATGTTTCTTTTTTCTCCTGTGCAGTGCTGGGGATGGCACCAGGGCCTTGTGCGTGCTCGGGGCTCTGCTCTTGAGCCACACTGTAGCCTAGCTCCAGGATCCTCCCTGGTGCCCTCACCCAGTGTCATTCATCTCTTCTGTCTCTGTCGATTGCTCGGTCTCCTCTCTTGCTTCCACTTGGTCCCATCACTCTGGAGAAGCACACGTGTGATGTGTCCTTTGCAAGACCCCAGACACAAAGACCAGTGTCAGACCTTGGCCTAGGGGCAGCACCGCAGCCGCTGACAGAGGACCTGAAGCTTGGACTCAGCAGTGGCCACCAACAGTGTAGGGAGACCGACATTCCACCTTCATCACACCCTCAAGCTGTAACTAGATTGTGGTGGGGACAGCCAGGACCTGAACCCAGCTGTGACCTGGCCATGGCTTCTCCCAAGTTCTGACAGCAAACAGTGACTTGGAGCTTGGATCCTGCCCTGGTTGCATGGGGCTCTGTAGGAGGGATGAGGTCCCAGCTGACTCAGCTGCCATACAGCAGGAGGCTGACCTCAGTGTGACAGGCCACCACTTCCCCACAGGAATCCTTGTGGCCCACTACCTCCAGAGCATCACACCCTGTCTGGCCCTGGGCGGAGAACTGGTCTACCACCGGCGACCTGGGGAGGAGGGCACCGTCATGTCTCTAGCTGGGAAATACACACGTGAGCTGGGCCTGGACCCCGGGGCTGAGGGAGGAGGGGCTGGGGGGCAGGCCCCCAAGGGTGAACATGCAACCCAGGTGCTCACATGGTCCTGTCCCCCCACCTGCCCCCACCCTGTTCTCTTTCAGTAAACAACTGGTTGGCAACAGTGACACTAGGCCAGGCAGGCATGCATGCAACATACTACCACAGAGCCAGTGACCAGGTGAGCAGGTGGGGTGACCGCTGCATCTCCCAGGCTGGGCATCCAGGCAGGCGCTCACCCTCGGGCCTTGTCCTGGCTCCTGCAGCTGCAGGTGGGCGTGGAGTTTGAGGCCAGCACAAGGATGCAGGATACCAGTGTCTCCTTCGGGTACCAGCTGGACCTGCCCAAGGCCAACCTCCTCTTCAAAGGTAAAGGCTTCAATGTCCTTGCATAGGAAATAGGTAAAAGTGACTCAGCAGTTAGTAGGTTTGAGGTCAAAGGAGGTAACAGAAAACAGCAGTGTATGGGGCCTTCCCTGCCCGCTTAGCAAGGGGCCACCTACGGCAGATGGGTTCAATCTCCATGGTGCCCTGGGCCATTGGGAAGGTTCCCATGTATAGTCCTTAGAGGCAGTTTCAGTCACAACAGCCATTGTTGAGCACTGCTCTGGCTGGGCCTTGTCTCCGCAGAGATCAAGGGCAAGATAAAATGACTCAGTACGAGCAGGATGGGTGGGTTCCCCGCAAGTCTGTGGTCAGCAGGCAGAGAGAGAGCTGGGGCTCAGGCCATCTGCTTGCGGGTCGGTGAGGTTGTGTCCTGGCCCAGTCTCCACAAAGGGTGCATTCCTGTCCCCTTGTGGGGCAGAAGGGACAGTGGGGACAGCTCATCGCAGCTGTGTCCTCCCCCGACCCCAGGCTCCGTGGACAGCAACTGGATTGTGGGAGCCACGCTGGAGAAGAAGCTGCCGCCACTGCCCCTGACGCTGGCGCTCGGGGCCTTCCTAAACCACCGCAAGAACAAGTTCCAGTGTGGCTTCGGCCTCACCATCGGCTGAGCCTGCGCCCTCAGATCGCGCCTCCGACCCTCCCCGCAGAGGGCGCCCAGCCCCCTCCTTTCCCTCCCTCCTGGGGGTCGGGGGCAGCGGAAAGGAGGGGGCCACCACCCCGCAGCTAAGGAGGGGTCCTGGGACCGAGGGTTCTGAGCGCAAGCGGTAGCGAGCCCAGAGGGCCTGGGCTGCCCCAGAGGATTCCGAGTCCGAGAACTTCGAGCCTGAGCGCCAGGGCAGAGGCGGCCGCACAACCTCAGGGAGGAGTGGCGTGGTGTCCCGTGGAGCCGCCCGAGGGGCAGCGAGGAGCGCCCTGCCGCCAGCCCGTCCCTCCCGCCCTCCCCTTTACCCCTCGGTATAAATCATGTTTATAAGTTATGGAAGAACCAAGACATTTTACAGAAAAAAAAAAGAAAAAAGAAAAGAAAAATACAAAAAATATACATGGGGGAAAAAGCAGATGAGGGCCTACTTTTCTCCAGCCTACTTTTCTCCAGTGTCTGCAATTCGCCCGGATTTTCTCGCGGTCGCCAGCAGGGGGCGGTGGTGCCACGGGCGCGCTGGTGGGGGTGTCCGGGCCCGGCATCACACTGGCGCCCCATGACTTACGTTCTTCCTGGGCACATCACACGTCTTTCCTTGCCCGCGGAGTGGGGTTCTGAGGTCACTCACCCCTTGGTGACCTGGCCAGAGTGGCTGTGGAGGACTTTGCTCCAGCAAACCAAAGGAACTCCTAGTGTGGATTGGGGTAGAGCTGGCCTCGGGGTTTTCCTGATCCCAGAAAAGGCAGGGGATGCGGGGCTTGGGGCTTTGAATTTCCAGGAGCTGCTGCAGGAAGGGTTCTAGGGCCTGCCCTAAGGGTTTGGGGGAGCTAGTGAATAGAGATGATCCCCTAGTGGCCCTGAGAGAACACCCACCTGTCCTGAGTTTAAAGCAAACAGACGGCCTGGGTGGGGTAGCCGATGGCCCTGCAGATTCTAGTGTTCCTGCCTCTCCATTACATTTCTTTTTAATTATTTATTTATTAATTTATTTGTGTGGCCAGCTCAGCCCACCAGGGGGCGAGGCTGGCTGGCATGTGGTGCTGGGGGATTGAACCGCAGTCCCTTTGTTTTTGCTAAGCTTGTTCTAAGTAGGCGCTTTAGACCACTGAGCCATCTCACCAGCCCCTCCATTACATTTCTTGAGACCTAGGCTAATCTGGTTTGGCCTCCCAGAGAGGGCTGGAATTACTGATTTGCGTGACACACACTGCTACTCTTTGTTGGCAGGACCTCACTGCAGTTCGGGCTGGCCCTGTGCTCATTTTGTAGCCCCCAGGCTGGTCTCGAACTCTTAGAGATCCTTCTATCTGAACTTCCCGAGTGCTGGGATTAGTGTTGTGCACTAATATTCTGGGTTTCCGGGGATCAAACGCTGGGACCATAAGTGCTTCCCTGGCAAGCACAAGGGCCTGAGTTCAATCCCCGGTTACACACACACACACACACACAATCCAACGCTGGGACCTTGTGCTTGCCAGATGTGTGCTTATACCTTTGAGCTATTTTCCCATACCTTGCTTTCCACTTTTTTGGGTAAAACCCTGCTCAGAGAGGCTGAGTCATCTGCCCAAGGTCACACTGCCGGCAACCGGCGGAGCTGGGCTTCAGGCCCGGGTAGTACGGGAGCCCTCGCCCAGCATTGCTGCCTCAAACCCTGAGGAACAGCGCCGAGTAGGCGGCTCCTGGATCAGATCTGTCCACCCTGCCTCTGCTAGCCGGGCGCTGAGTTCCCATTTCACACGTGGGAAAGGGGTCCCCAAGATGCCTGCCTGCCCCAAAGAGGAATCTTTCGAGTTGAAGCCCACGTTTCACTTAGCCTTCCCTCACTTTTGCCCACGACCCCCACCCCCCGCCCCCGCCATACTCATCTGACCACTGGGAGGGTTAGAACACTCAACACACCAGGCTACTGGGTGAAGGTTCACCTCCTTTGTAGAAGACTGGGAGTGGTAGGGGGGCACAATACCTCCAGCCCCACGCCCCTCCCTCTCCCCACTCCCTTGTGTGTGGGGGGAGAATAGCCGCGTGACAGGGGCTGGCCCAGGGAGAGGCGGGGCAGGGGAGCCTTATAAATTGGAGGAGTTCAGGATCCCTTGGATCTGCTCAGACCCTGCAGAGATCGAAGAGATCCTTTCAGCAGTGGTCGGTGAGAGAAGCCGTCGGGGCGGAGGACCACCGAAGGGTCCTTGGTAAGACGTGGCTGGGGACCTCAGGATCCCCTGGGCTCCGGGAAGAATGGGAGGCAAGAAAGAGAAGGCGGGAAGCTCAGGGGAGCCCCCTGGTACGAGCAGGGGACCACAAGTAACTGGCTTGTACCTGGACAGGACTGATGGGAGCTGGGGGCTGGACCCCGGGAAGGGCCCAGGCCCTGGAGTAAGAACCAGGACCCGCGCCACAGTCAGAGCCCGGGAATTGTCATTTGTTGAGCACCTACTGGATGCCCCTATGGTTCTGAGATTTCCGTCTCTAGTGGTGCAGGGGTGGGTGGCCCGACCAGTCTGAGAGAGGACTTTTACTCGAGGGTTAAATCAGCCCACACATGAAGAGCTGCGCTCCGACGCAGGCTTGGAGCTTTGAACGCTCGGACAGACCACTGCGGAGCCCAGCCTGGCTTCAGATGGAGCTGAGGCGGCGGTGGAGTGGAATTTGAACCCAAGAGAGGGAGATGGAATTTTGGCAGCTGACCTGGGGGATGGAGAGATAGCAAAAGACAAAGCCAGAGTTAAGTAGACCTGGGGGGGAGGGGCGCTCGGTGTTTTGTGATTGGTTTAGGCTGGGCAGGTTAGGAGAGTGTGAGCAGATTAGGATGGGGCAGGGGCCAGGCACTGGAAGGGGGGTGAGGTGGGCGGAGTTCTCACTTGCTGATTGACAGTCCCTCCCTCCCTAGGCTGACCAATTGCAGGCGTGAAGATGAAGGTCCTATGCACGGTGCTGGTGGTCACGCTTCTGGCAGGTATGGGGCGGGGCCTGTTCAAGTCCCCAAGCCACACTGTCTCCACTCTCTGGCCCCCTTCAAGCCCAGGATCCCCTCTTCTGTTGGCCCATGTCCCTCATGAGACAGAGGCCAAGTCTGAGGCTCCTAGACATTTACCAGCTCTGAGCAGCTGTTTGACTCTCTCTAGGCCTCAATTTTCCCACCCATATTATGGCCATTACCCCTGTAAGTACCAGTTCCTAAAGCTTTGTTGTCCAGTACATAGTGGGCTGTAATGGGATTTTATTCTGTTACGGTGCATAGTCCTACATGGGGCACCGAAGAACAGTATGTGCTTGCTGGGTGTGGTGGTACAAGCCTGTAATCTCAGCACTTAAGAGGCTGAGGCAGGAGGATCTCTAAATTTGAGGCCATGCCCATTAGCTCAGGTGTTTAAGTCCCTGCTGAAACAAAGCAGTCAGGCTCAGGATGCTGTGGTTCGATCCCCTCATCCTCAAGCCAAACCAGTCCTGCCCTGAAGGCATCCTGACCAGCAAAAAAAATAATTAATTAATTAATTAATTTGAGGCCAGCTGCCTGGACTATACAGTGAGTTCAAGACCAATCTGGACTACACAGGGAGATCTTCTCTCCAAAGACTTATCACATGAATAAATGCACTCCACCCCTCCCTGCCCCCAAGGATCCCCAGGAGAGAAGGCCATTTCAGCAGCACCTCATCTGGGCAGAGTCCTGTGTGCAGGATGGGGCACAGGGGCCCTGACCCAACCTTGCTTGAACTTGCTCCTCACAGGATGCCGGGCAGATGTGGAGCCAGAGCCAGAGGTGCTAGAGCCAGCGGTGTGGAAGAGTGGGCAGCCTTGGGAGCTGGCGCTGGGCCGCTTCTGGGACTACGTGCGCTGGGTACAGACCCTGTCTGACCAGGTGCAGGAGGAGCTGCTCAGCTCCCAGGTCACCCAGGAACTGACGTGAGTGCCCCAAGCTGGCCTGGGCCCTGGCGCTGGGTGGTGCCCCTGGGCCTCTGGACACTCATCCTCATCACCATCTCTTGCCTTTGCTTTCTTTTTTCTTTCTTTTCCTACTACTGAGGATCAAGCCCCAGGCCTTAGCACTGGCCTTGCCCGTTCTTGGTGGTACTAGCAACTGATCTCCGGGTATGACAAGTGGTAGGCAAACACTACCACTGAGCCACGTCTGAGTCTCACTAGCCCATTATTAATGTTATGTCTAAATTGCCTGGGCCTGGCTGGATCTTGCACTCTGGAATCCTCCTGCCTTAGCCTCCCAGAGTGCTGAGATCGCAGATATAATCCACTACATCTGGTTTCGACCCCATAGCTTCACCTCTCTGGTTCTCTGCTTCTGCATTTGTCTGCCTCCTCTCTGGGCCTGTCTCCCCTCCCTCCTTGACCTCCTTTGGGTCCCCCTGACCCAGGCCTCACCAGGCCGTGCTCCCCCCGCCTTCCCCTGGGCCACAGGGTGCTCATGGAAGACACCATGAAGGCGGTGAAGGCCTACAAATCCGAGCTGGAACAGGAACTAGTACCAATGGCGGAGGACACGAAGGCCCGGCTGTCCAAGGAGCTGCAGGCTGCGCAGGCGCGGCTCGGGGCCGACATGGAGGAGGTGCGCAACCGCCTGGCGCAGTACCGCAACGAGATGCAGGCCATGCTGGGCCAGAGCGCCGACGAACTGCGTGCACGCCTGGCCTCGCACCTGCGCAAGCTGCGCAAGCGGATGCTGCGCGACGCCGAGGACCTGCAGAAACGCCTGGCGGTGTACAAGGATGGAGCCAGCGAGGGAGCCGAGCGCGGCGTGAGCGCCATCCGCGAGCGCCTGGGGTCCCTGGTGGAGCAGAGCCGCGTGCGCGCCGCCCTGACGGGCCAGCCGCTGCAGGAGCGCGCGCAGGCCTGGGGCAAGCAGCTGCGCGGGCGGCTAGAGGAGGTGCGCGGCCAGGCACAGGACCGCCTGGAGGAGATGCGCGAGCAGATGGAGGAGGTGCGGGTCAAGATTGAGGAGCAGGCCGAGGCCTTCCAGACGCGCCTCAAGGGCTGGTTCGAGCCCATGGTGGAAGACATGAGGCGCCAGTGGGCCGATCTCATCGAGAAGGTGCAGGCAGCCGTGGGTGCCAGCACCCCCGTGCCCAGCCAGAAACCCTGAGCACCAGCACCACCCCGACCCAGTCCTACCCCTCAGCCAGCCGCAGGCCCTGCCCCACCCTGCCGGCCTCCTGGAGGGGCCTCAATTAATAAAGAATAAAGATTTGCTGCGCCTCTAACTGGGCTTCTGAGTGTGATTCTGTGTAACTTTGCCTCAGTTTCTCTTTCCCCACATTGGTAACTGTTTCCCGGTATTCGATGGTGTGGGGGAGGGAGGAGTCTTCCCGCTTTTGTTTCAGCTCTCAGATTTGTTTACCTCGTCCTTTTCTAAATTTTGTGTTATGTCTTTTTTTTTTAATGGCAGAACTGGGGATTGAACTCAGGCCCTTGTGCTTGCCAGGGAAGTGCTTATTCCACTGAGCCATCTCCCCGGCCCCCTTTGAAGTCATCTTTGTAAGCTAGCAGGAATTGGTGAGGGTTACAGGAATTTTATCCTAGCAAACATCAAGAAACAGCCACTAGTTACTAAACAACTTAGAACAGTGGTGAGTATACATTTTTACACCACTGAAAACAGGATTTACATTTATAATCTAAAATGTGAGTTGACCCATTACACCCTTCTTATTTTTGGCATACTGGAGGTTGAAGTATGGGTGTTGTATCCCTGAGCTACGTCCCTAGCCCTTTTTAACTTATTCTTGAGACTGTCTCGCTCAGTTTAGCGGGAACTTGC
This sequence comes from Octodon degus, assembly GCF_000260255.1. Classification (NCBI taxonomy): domain Eukaryota; kingdom Metazoa; phylum Chordata; class Mammalia; order Rodentia; family Octodontidae; genus Octodon; species Octodon degus. The sequence continues at coordinate 2,296,412 of NW_004524773.1, read as the reverse complement.
TATCCTGCCTCAGCCTCCCGAGATGGCTGGATTACAGGCGTGTGCCACTTGGCCCAGCTCCTTTTACTTTTCTGTCTCCACTGCCCTGTGTTCCTTTGCCCTCTTCCCTATCCATCTCAGACACAGGGTAAACTATGCTGGGCTTCACAATTCTTGGCACAAGCTTGGCCTCGCTATTGCTATTGCAGTAGAGGAGAGGACCCAGGCCCTTTGCAGGGAACTACACCCTCAGCAGCCCTGCTACCCTAGCCCTTTTTAATTTAGTATTTTGCTTATATATTTTTTGACACAGTGATCTCTTGCTAAATTGGCCAGACTGGCCTCTAACTTTCCATTCTCCTGCCTCAGCCTCCCAGGGAGCTGGGATTATAGGCTGAGGACTAGACAGCCACACAGTGCAGTTTTCCCACCCTAATACCCGGGGTCATTGACCTGAAATGCCCTGAGAGCAGAGCTTTGTTTTTCACAGGCTCCCTCCCCTCACCCCTTCAGGCTCATTTTCTCCTCCTGTTTTTCCTCAGCTCTGTTATCTCTCCCTCCTACGCTTCTTCTGCCCCGGGCCCTGCTCTTGCCTGGCCTTGCTTTCTCTTTTCCCTCCCTCAAGCCTGTTTGCGTCCACCACTGCCTCTTCTGGGTTAGCTGTGTATCGCATCGCCCGGACACTTCCAGCCTCGCCCTGCTCCTCCAGCTGTGC
>NW_004524773.1:2293891-2294853 GCF_000260255.1 Octodon degus | reverse complement strand
GAGTGACCCTAAAGCCTTCACACTGAGCTGCATCCCCAGTCTTTTCTATTTCATTTTATTTGATTTTTTTTTTTTTTCAGAACTGGGGATTGAACGCTTGCCAAGGAAGCGCTTATTCTACCGAGCCATCTCCCCGACCCTTTATTTTATTTGATTGCTAAGTCTTTTTTGTTTCCTTTTTCTTGTATTGGGAATCAAACCCAGGACCTTGCGCTTGCCAGGCAGGTGCTGTGCTGCTGAGCTATATCCCTGGCATCTTACACACCCACCCAGGCAGGACTCAGATGTGAGATCCTTCTGCCCCAGCCTCCAGAGCAGCTAGTATTGCAGGCAGCCGAGTTAGATAAATATATTATAGGCAGTCAGACAGGGCCAGCTCCTGGAAGGAGTCAGCACAGAAGATGAGATGCCTTACAACTGTGGGAGGGGCAGATGCTTTTTGCAGAACCGGGGATTGAACTCAGGCCCTTGAGTTTTCCAGGCAAGCGCTTATTCTTCTGAGCTATCTCCCTGGCCCCTGGGGTTGATATTCTAAAAAGGTGTCAATCACCTGGAAAGACCCAAGTGAGTCACTAGCCCAACCCCCAACAGAAAGAGACCCTGTCCCATATTCATGCCTGCTTGCTACGTGACTCGCTTTCCCATTTGATACTGGATTTAATCAGTTTTACCTGAGCAATGGTGCTTGTAATCCCATTGGTTGACCATAGTTTTGGCCCACCTCATGCCCACCTAAGTAAGTTCCCATTCTCTCTACCTTAGCCCCACATGGGTTTATAAAAGTCCCTGGAAAAGACAGCTTCCTGGGGAACAACCCGCTCGGCCCCCCCCTCCTGTCCTTCTCTTGGACAGGAGTTTTTTTTCTCTCAATAAATATATTCTGCTTGGGGCTGGGGAGATGGCTCAGTAGAATAAGCACTTGTCTGACAAGCAAAATGGCCTGAGTTCAATCCCCAGTTCTG
>NW_004524773.1:2287577-2293297 GCF_000260255.1 Octodon degus | reverse complement strand
GTTCCTAAAATTCATTCTTCAGTTTTAGAGAACATGAACTCGTGCAGGTCAGGTCGGGAGATCGTTTTTCCCTATGTCATTTGGAGGTTCCCTATATGGTTTGGAGGTCACCCACCCGAGACCAGTTTTTCTCCCTGTATCTCTAGGATTTCAAGCTGTGCCCCCGTGCCTGGCTATGAGTGGGGAACTTAAGCTGACATGATGAGGCTCCACCTTGCAGCAGCCCCAGTCAGGCCTGGGAGCTGAAAGGGGCTAGAGAGGAAGTCAGGTCCGGGACTGGCAAGGGGTGCTGTAGGTGGGGTGGGCTGACCCCAGCAGGGAGCACCAGGGAAACAGCCAGGAGGGGAGGAGAAGGGAGAGGACCAAGAGCCCTGCCTTACCTCTCACTAATCCTAGAAGATGCTTGCCCGTGCCTCAGTTTACCCATCTATCAACTGGAAACCCGAGTGGCTGAGAGGATGAGACTGGCACAACGGGGGCTGCTATTCTAGCCTTATGGAGGTCAGGACGGCAGGAGCTAGACGTGGTAGCGCATAATCCTAGCACGCAGGAGGCTGAGGCTGGAGGATCACCTAAAGTTTGAGGCCAGCCTGGGCTACATAGTGAGTTTAAGGCAGGTCCGGAATACATGAAGAGCTGCTGTCTAAAATAAATAAATAAATAAGGACACGGACTGGGTGCCTGGGTGTCTAGGGAGCAAGCTAGGCTCTGAGAGGAAGCAGAGCAGTCCGGTCTGGGGCCCAAAGGGACTGGAAGCTCAGGCCAGCGACCCGGGCGCGTTGCAATGCTGCCAGGCTGGCATCTGTGCAGTCCCTTTCACAACTACTCTACCCCAGCGCTGGCACGCGGTTGCCCGGGCCCCAAGGCCAGCCAACCTCCCCACCAGCTGCGGGGTCACTGGCGGTCAGAGGCGCCCGGCGGGAAGGATGTGCTGGGGGGTGGGGCTGGGAGCCTGGAGAGAGAAAATGCAGTGTGGGCAGGGGTGGGGGCGGGCGGAGGAAGTGGGGACCAGACGCACAGCGGTAAGGGGAGGGGGTGGAGCGGGTCCCCTTCAGCAGTTCAGACAGGCGGAAGAGATGCATATAGGGAAGGGACGGATGGAAAAAAGGGAGAGACTGGGGCTTGTAAACCGAAGAACACAGCCCAGCAGGGAAAGGATATGGAAAGAAGAAAGTTGTGTGACAGACACACACCAACGCCCCACGATGAAGGGACTCATTGTGTACTGCAAAGTAACAGAAATAAAAATTAGAAGTGAGACCCCAGGGCCGGGGATATGGCTCAGTAGAATAAGCGCTTGCCTGGCAAGCGCAAGGGCCTGAGTTCAATCCCCGGTTCCGCCAAAAAAGAAAGAAAGAAAAAAAAAAGACCCCAGATCCAAGCCCAATGATGTGTGCCAGTAATCCCAGGAGGCTGAGGCAGGAGGATCGCCATGAGTTCCAGGCCAGTCTGGGCTACACAGTGAGTTCAAGGCCAGCTTGCACTACATAAACTACCCAGCAATACCCTGTTTCTAGACAAGAGAGCGAGGAAGAAAGGGACAGGCGGGAGAGGTGGCCTGGGCAGCCAAAGGGAGCTGGGGATGAGACCTGAGAGCCCCTGGGCTGTCCCTGAGAGCCCCTGGATAAAAAAGCACCATCCGAAGAGCGTAGAGGCTATCACTGAGGGTCAGAGGCTGTGCAGGCTGAGGTCACAATCATGGAGGTGGGAGGCGGGGGTGCGGAGCAGCGGCGGTCTGGGCCCACGGGAAAGGTCGGACCTGGGAAGGTGGGTGCGAGGGCGGCTGGGAGGGCGGACGCCCCGCCCCCTCCCTGGGGATTAAAGGCCACACTGCAGCCCCACCCACTGCACAGCGCCGCTGCCCTGAGGCCTGATCCAGGTGGGTGCTGGGCTCTGGGAGGGAGTCAGGGAGGCCCTTTTGTTAAACTGAAGAGTGGGCTGGGGCATCACGGTGGGGAGGGGAGCAGCCCACTGACCCACATACCTCCGCCAGGTTGTCCTCTGCAGACATGAGGCTTTTACTGTCGCTGCCCGTCCTGGGACTCGTCCTGTTCATGGCTTTGGCAGGTAAGAATGCGATGTGAGACCATCAGCCTCAGCCGCGAGGCGGGAGCGTTGCGAATTGGAGCCCAGCCTGTGCAACTTTGTGATTTAAAAAGACCCTGTCCGGAAATATAAAATACAAACCAGACGTGCACACCTGTAATCCCAGCACTCGGGAAGCTGAGGCAGGAGGATACCAGTAAGTTCCAGGCCACCTTGGGCTATGTAGACCTTGTCTGAAAAATCAAAACAAAACAAAAATATTTAAAAAGGGTCTGGAATGCAGCTCAGTGCGAAGGGCCTGGGTTTCCAGGGCCCCAAGAAACAAACACAAAATTGGCCTGGGAGAGTGGGGGAGTGTGAGGTTTGGGAGTATGAAGCTGACCTGGGACCAGCATTAGCAGATCTTTGAGAGCTCTGGGGAACTTTCTAGGGTCTCTTGACCCCCCACTCACATGCCAGGTGGGCTTCTAGATTAGCTAAATTCAGTTCCACAGATGGCGAGTTGGCCAGCGACTGTTGGCGGAGGATCCCCACCCCTAGGGGATTGGCTGCCCCGCCTCTGGCCTTGGCCAGAGGGATGTGGTGCTAAGGAAGAAACCCAACAGCGGGAGTCCCGCGGAACCCCTCCAGGGCTCTTCCCGCACCCCAATTCTACATCTCCATCGCATTGCGGGATCGCCTTGCCCACCCATGAAGACTTCTCAGGTGACTGACATTTTCGTACCTTCCACTCATTCCCCGCAGGCCCAGCCCCAGCGCAGGCCGCCCCGGACCTCACCAACACCTGGGAGGACTTCCCGGCCAAGCTGAAGGAGTTCGGGAGCACCCTGGAGGACAAGGCCCGGGCAGCCATCGAGCGCATCAAGCAGAGTGACCTTCCTGGCAAAACCCGGTCAGGACCCCTCCCAGGGCCCAGGGGCTCACGACAGATTTAGATCCCTGTGGTCCCAGAGCTAGATCTCAGGATGCTCAGAAGCAGGGGACAAGTTTTCTGATCCAAGCCTCGCCACGTTTCGCAGCTGGTTCTGGCTGGTGTCCACATAGTGTCCATGCGCTTAGCAAGGTCCATCACTGTGAGCCTCGGCTTCTTCACCTGTAAAATGGGTGGCACAGAGAAAAGTTCCTGCCTGACAGATTGCAAATGCTCTGTCAGGCTGGCCTTGAACTCCCAGTGATCCTCCTTCAGCCTTCAGAGGGCTGGAACTATTGTTATGTGCCACCATGCCAGGCTTCCCAGATACTTACTGTGCGCGGCCACGTGGCGTGTGGAGCAATATGTTACTGTAAAGAGCAAGAGGTCTGGGGTGCAGCTCAGCGGTGCAGCGCCTGCCTGGCAGGCACGAGGTCCTGAGTTGGATTCTTGATGACAACAACAAAAGAATGAGATAAAATGCCAGCTAGCATTCTAAGCAAGAAGCTGGGACAAAGGAAAAAAAGGAGAAGCTGGGACAGATGAAAAGCCAGTTTCTAGATAGGGCAAAGGGGGCTGATGGCTCAGTGGTCTAAAGCATCTACTTAGAACAAGCTTAGCAAAGCACAGGGCCCACGGTTCAATCCCCCAGCACCACATGCCAGCCAGCCCCGCCCCCTGGTGGGCTGAGCTGGCCACACACACACAAATAAATAAATAAACAAAATAGATAGGGCAAAGCTCTATGAAGATGACAAAGAAGGTGGGAGCGATGACCCAGGCCTTCTATACATTTGGGTAACTGGGAGGTGACACTTTTATTTATTTATTTATTTTGGCGGAACCAGGGCTTGAACTCAGACCCTTGTGCTTGCCAGGGAAGCACTTATTCCACTGAGCCATATCCCCAGCCCCTATTTTATTTTTTTGAAACAGGAGCTCAAGCTATGTAGTCCAGATTGGCTTAAAACTCATGGAAATCCTCCTTGCCCTCCCAAGTGCTGGGATTATAGTTGCCACCCACCGGGTGCTTGGCTGCATGCAGCAGGAAGTGATTTTTAGAATGAGGTTGAAATAATTGGGAGAATCCATTCAGAACTAAGCTGAAGAATGGTCCCAGCAAAACAAGTGCAAAGGCGATGAGGCAGGAAGGGCTGGAGAGAAGGAGAATTTGGGCTTCCAGGCAAGAGAGGTGAGAGGTTGCTAGGCCTGATGAGGCATGCGTGTAATCCCAGCAGTCTGGAGGCTGAAGCGGGAGGATCAACACAATTTGAGGCCAACCTCAAATGTAACATGGAATACATATCAAGGCCCTATCTCAAAAAGACAAGAAAAGGAAACATAAAAAGAAAGAAGACGCAAAAAAAAATTAAAAAATGGGGCTGGGGAGATGGTTCAGTTGAATAAGCACTTCCCTGGCAAGCACAAAGGTCTGAGTTCAATCCCCGGTTCTGCAAAAAAAAAGAAGAGGGCTGGCTAGATAGCTCAGCAGACTAAAGCCTCTGCTTAGGCAGGCACAGGGACCAGGGTTCGATCCCTGGCATGCTGTGCCAGCCCCACCCCCAAGTATGCTGAGATGGCGAATGTGGGCGTGGTGGTGCACACCTATAATCCTAGCACTTGGGAGGCTGAAAACAGGAGACTCACGATGAGTCTGGTCTGTGTAGTGAGACTTTGTAGGCCCTGTACTAAATACATAGAGAAGAGATGGTAGGCCTTGAAAATGGGGGTCAAGAGGTTTAGCATCCGTTGCCCTGGTCCATCTGGGGAAACTGAGGCATGGACATTGTCCCATTCAGGAATCTTCATCGCACCACACCGTGGGGACAGAAATCCAGGATAGGAAAAATGAGTGGAGTGATGTGGGGGCATCCTGGGAGTGGCCGCATACGGTGACATGTCCCCTGTGTCTCCCTACAGGAGCTGGTTTTCAGAGACATTCAGCAAAGTGCAGGAGAAGTTCAAAGCCACCTTCTCCTGAGCTGCTGAGGGCCGCGCCTGAGCAAAGACTTCTCCAGGACTCCCAGGTCCTCCCCCAATAAAAATCCTACAGATTCTCCTGTGTGTGCATCATGGGGCGGAGAGCGTGGGGCTGCGCCTGAGGGACACTTGCAAGCACCCCAAAATACCTTTTGGCTTTTGGTTTGTGTTTTTGGTTTGTTTTTTTTTTTTTCGGAACCGGGGATTGAACTCAGGCCCTTGCGTTTGCCAGGCAAGCAGTTATTCTACTGAGCTATCTGCCCGGCCCCTGGCTTTTGTTTTTTTAAAGACAGTCTCACTATGTAGCTCAAGCTAGCTTTGCACCCATGAATGAACAGTGATCCTCCTGCCTCAGCCTCCGGAGCGTGCACCACCACGGCCGGCCACAAGTCTGTGTTAACACGTTGAGTTCCTGGAAGCCCTTAGGAGTAAGGTTGGCCCTTCTCTCGTTCTTTATCTTGGAGAGGTTCTAGAGGTGGACCCTGGGTGCCGAACTGCACCGACCCCCTCCCAGCTCCTTGCCTCTTCCCTCCAGCAATTACTCTCCTGGCCTGATGACCCAATCGTTTGCCTACCTACAGTCTGTCCCCAGCTACCAGAGTGTCAGGTTTTCATGGAAGCTGTCATGTTCCCTGCAGTATCACTGAGCCCCTAAAGCACAGCCTGGCACACAGCAGGCACTCAATAAATACTCCGTGGATATTGCTGATAAACTGTTTAGGATTCACTGGGTTCCCTGGATCAATGCGTCCCTTTTCTCAATTTGGGAATTTTTTTTTTTTTT
>NW_004524773.1:2284524-2286479 GCF_000260255.1 Octodon degus | reverse complement strand
TTGTTTGCCGGCAAATATCAGACGCTGCTGGTCAGGGGGGATGCCCTCCTTGTCTTGGATTTTGGCTTTGACATTCTCGATGGTGTCACTGGGCTCAACCTCGAGGGTGATGGTCTTGCCTGTCAGGGTCTTCACAAAGATCTGCATGTCTGCGTCTGCCGCTCGGCCGCCTCGTTGAAGAGAAAGAGCTATTTATTTTATTTAGTTATTTAGTTATTTATTTTTATTTTTTTGGTGGATCCAGGGATTGAACTCAGGCCCTTGTACTTGCCAGGGAAGAGTCCAAGCTTTGTAGTGAGGGACACTTGTACCAAATAAGTAACGGGGGCTGGGAATTTGGCTCAGTGGTAGAACACTTGTCTAGCAAGCTGGAAGCCCTGGGTTCAGTTCTCGGCACCAAAAACAAACAAGAAAATCTCCCCAAATAAGTAACGGGCTGAGGATACAGCTCAGTGGTTTAAGTGCCTGCCTGGCAAACACAAGGTCCCAAGTGCAGTAACCAGTACTGACAAATAAATACACCCTACCATTTGGGGCTGGAACTCCCCAGGCCATCAGCCCAGGCTGGAATTCCACTTCTGTGGAAGACTGAGGCAGGAGGAGGATTGCTAGTTCAAGACCGGACTGGGCAACACAGCCAGACCCTGTCTCAAAAAGAGAAGAATTAAGGTCCTAGATTCAATTCTAAGAATTGGCAGAAAAAGAAAACAAAATCAGCCGGGTGTGGTTGTGCATGCCTGTAATCACAGCACTTGGGAGGCTGAGGCAGGAGGATCATCACCAGATCTCAGGCAGCCTGGGCTACATAATGAGACTGTCTCGACCAACCAAACAAAAAACGCAAACCTTGATTCCATGAATGAACAATTACATTCCACGGAACAGCTGCCCGGCAGATGTGGCCTGCCATTCGGCACCATTCATGGATTCTCTATCCAGAGTTTCCTGTTACCGGGTCAGGCTCTAGAGCCCACGCAGCTGTTCTTGGGTTTGTTCAAAGTGCCCTAGTCCTATCAGGACAGAGCCCTGGACTTTCGCCCCAGTGGAGGTGGCACTTGAAGCCCTGGCCTGATGCACACATGCAGGGGGCAGCTGGGCCTAAGGATGACACAGGGCATTGGCCCAGCCAGAGGTTGTGAAGCATGCCTGGAGGAGGGGAGATTTTTTTTTTTTTTCTTCTCGTTACTGGGGATTGAACTCAGGACTTTGCGCTTACCAGACAAGTGATTATTCTACTGAGCTGTCTCCCCAGCCCAGGAGGGGGAAACTGAACTTTAGCTTTCACTAACTCCACATTAGCCAAAGAGAAATAGGCTGTATAAGAGCACTACAGAGTTTGGGCTGGTTTAGTCTTTCAGACGGGGTTTCAGTAAATAGTCCAGGCTGGTTTTAAATTCACTGTGTAGCCTCAGCTGGTCTTGAACTTGTGGAGATCCTCCTGCCTCAGCCTCCTGAATGCTGGCATTATAGATAAGCCCCAAGGCCTGCCAAGAGCAATAGTGTTTTCATGAATGTTTGTTATACAAACGTCAACTAATGACTTGGTGTAAGAATGGATGAATAGAATTGCTTTTGGAAATAGTCTAGCTGCTCCTCAACAAGCTGGGCACCACAGCGCACACCTGTCAGCTCAGCACTCTGGAAGATAAGGCAGGAAGATCAGAATTAGAGACCAGCTTGGACTACATAGTCCAGCACTTGGAAGGCTGAGGCAGGAGGGTCGCCACAAATTCAGTGCTAGCTGGGGCTACTGAGGCCAGCCTAGACTACATAACGAGATTCTGTGTCCTAAGGTTGGAGTATCACAAGTCAAAGCGGTCTGGATAATTTAGCAACTTAACAAGACCCTGTGGCAAAATAAAATGGCATGATGACAAAGTTCAGTACAAAGACCCTAGGATCAATCCCAGTACCAGAAAGAAAGAAAACAAGGGCGGACACATGGTACAAGAGGA
>NW_004524773.1:2282895-2284424 GCF_000260255.1 Octodon degus | reverse complement strand
ACTGAACTTTAGCTTTCACTAACTCCACATTAGCCAAAGAGAAATAGGCTGTATAAGAGCACTACAGAGTTTGGGCTGGTTTAGTCTTTCAGACGGGGTTTCAGTAAATAGTCCAGGCTGGTTTTAAATTCACTGTGTAGCCTCAGCTGGTCTTGAACTTGTGGAGATCCTCCTGCCTCAGCCTCCTGAATGCTGGCATTATAGATAAGCCCCAAGGCCTGCCAAGAGCAATAGTGTTTTCATGAATGTTTGTTATACAAACGTCAACTAATGACTTGGTGTAAGAATGGATGAATAGAATTGCTTTTGGAAATAGTCTAGCTGCTCCTCAACAAGCTGGGCACCACAGCGCACACCTGTCAGCTCAGCACTCTGGAAGATAAGGCAGGAAGATCAGAATTAGAGACCAGCTTGGACTACATAGTCCAGCACTTGGAAGGCTGAGGCAGGAGGGTCGCCACAAATTCAGTGCTAGCTGGGGCTACTGAGGCCAGCCTAGACTACATAACGAGATTCTGTGTCCTAAGGTTGGAGTATCACAAGTCAAAGCGGTCTGGATAATTTAGCAACTTAACAAGACCCTGTGGCAAAATAAAATGGCATGATGACAAAGTTCAGTACAAAGACCCTAGGATCAATCCCAGTACCAGAAAGAAAGAAAACAAGGGCGGACACATGGTACAAGAGGAATGAGTCAGGAAAACACGCTGGTAGACAGAGCAGAATGAGTCCATTCTGAGAAAGATCCTACACAGGCCAAACCAAAGCGGAGTAGTGGCTGCCCACGCCGGGGAGGAGACGGAGCTGCTGGTGTTTATGGGCTTGTTGTGGGATGATAAGAATGTTCTAGAATTCCTGGCAATGGTTACGCAACCTTGCAGATGTCCTCAATACCAGGGAATTGCACAAAGGGTACAACTTTATTTACCGATTTTTGCAGCAGTGGTGATGAAAGCCGGGGTCGCACCCGGGCCAGACAGGCACTGCACTGCTGAGCCGCATTTCCAGCCCTAAAAGGATGCACTTTAAGGAATATGAATGGTTGGAAAAAAAAATGAATGAAGCCAGGTGTGGTGCACGCCTGTAACCCCAGCTCTCGGGAGGCTAAGGCAGGAGGGTTGCCACAAGTTTGAGACTACCCTGGGCTGCAAAGTGCTTTCAAAGCCAGCCTGAACTACATGGTGAGACCCTAACTCAAAAATAAGTAGGTAAATAAAACAAAGGGCTGGAGAGATAACTCAGCAGCATAAATGCCTGTCTGGCAAGCGCAAGGTCCTGAGTTTGATCCTCAGTGTAAAAATATAAAAAAAAAAAAAAAAAAAAAGAGGAAGAGGAAGGGCCAACTAGATATAGCTCAGCAGACTAAAGCATCTGCTTTGGCAGCGCCCAGTGGCTGGGGTTCGATCCCTGGTGAGCCATGCTTTCCCCACCCCCAGGGCGCACTGAGACAGCAATTGAGACTGGGCGTGGTGATGCGCACCTGTAATCCCAGCTCTTGGGAGGCTGTAAACAGGCAGATCTATATAGTG
>NW_004524773.1:2280484-2281450 GCF_000260255.1 Octodon degus | reverse complement strand
TGCTTGTCTGAAGGTGGTTCAAGCCCCCTGAAATCCCTGCAGCCTTACTGCTCCTCTGTAATGTTTTGTTTTTTCTTTTGAGACAAGGTCTCACTAGGTAGCACAGGCTGGCCTCAAACCCGCTGAGATCCTCCTGCCTCAGCCTCCCAAGCACTGGTATGACAGGCCTGTGCCACTGTGCCTGGCTTTCACCTGTGAAAAGAAAAGGTCAAAGACGCCCATCTCCCAGGGCTGTTGGGAGCCCTGCTGTACATGGGGAGCAGGGAGAAATGGGTGTTAAAGAAAGATCAGCTGGGGCCAGGGAGATGGCTCAGTAGAATAAGCGCTTGCCTGGCAAGTGCAAGGACCTGAGATCAATCCTGGGTTCCACCAAAAAGCCTGGGGGAAACCTAGGGTTCCATCCCCAGTGCGGAAAAAAGAAAAAGAAAGGAGAAAAAGCAGGAGGTGGTGAAAGGGCATATGGAGCCACTGGTATGATGCAGGTGTCCCGGTGTCCTTCATCTCCCATGGCCCATGAAGGTCACTGCAGCGCATGAAGGAGAGAACTGGGCTCAGTGGGGATGCTTCTCAGCGCAGTGTGGCCCCATGCCTGTCTTCACTTGGCTTCTGCTGGGGCAGAATCCACTCCCCCTAAAATGCACCCTCAAGCCACGTTCTGGCACACGGTTCAGGGGTGTTGAGTCCCTGTAACCAGCATGATTTCTAATTCCCAGAACTTTTTTTTAATTTAGTACAGGGTCTACAGGGTCTCACTACACAAATCGGACTTCTAGTGATTCTGTTTTCAGCCTCCCAAGTGCTGGGATTACAGGTGTGTGCCACCAGGCCCAGTCTCATTTGGTGTCTCAGTGCGCCCCGGGAATCGAACCCCGGTCCCTGCATCTGCCTAAGCAGGCACTTCAGTCTGCTGAGCTATCAGGCTAGCCCAAGAAATTCATTCTTTAACTGAAATACAGGGGCTGGTGA
>NW_004524773.1:2275690-2279949 GCF_000260255.1 Octodon degus | reverse complement strand
GAACTCAGGACCTTATGCTGCTGAGCTCTCTCTTTAGCCTCCTCCCCTTTTTTTTTTTCATCATCATTATTATTATATTTATTTACTTACTCATTTATTTTTGCGGAACTGCGGATTAAACTCTGGCTCTTACGCTTGCCAGGGAAGCGCTTATTCTGAGCCATCTCCCCGGCCGCCACCCCTTTTTTTTTTAATTTTGAGACAGGATCTTGCTCAGCAGGTCAGGCTGGCCTTGAACTTCTTTATGTAGCCTAGGCTGGCCTTGAACTCATGGTAATCCTGCCTCAGCCTCCTCCATGCTGGGATTATAGCACCCCCTCCCCAGGCCCAGTGTGTTCAATCAGTGCCCTTGTGTGTGGGTTTCAGTCCCATCCTACAGAGGAGGAGACTGCGGCCTGGAAGGTGGAGCTTGCATTGGATCCCGGCTGGCACAGGAGGCTGCACAGCCTCTGCTATCTATCAGGCCAGGGGTGGGAGGGTAGGGAGGAGAGAGGCCGGCGGGGTGGTGTGACCTCTGACTGTCACTGTCATCTGGCCCTTCTTTCTAAAGTCCCTGGCAAGGGCATAGGTGGTGAGCAGGGGAGGGCTCAGCTCCAAGAGGCCTTTCCCTCCAGAGGCCTGGGGTGCCAAGTACAGCGGAACAGCGGCACAGAGCCCCCAGCAATGTCGCTCCTGAGACACGGGCTCCAGGCCCTGCCCCTCTGCCTCTGCGTCCTGGTCCTGACCTGCGCCATGGGTGAGCAGGCTCGGGTATGGGCCCCTCAGCTGGTGGGCGTGGGGTGGCTGTGGGCCTGGAGACAGGCGAGGTGGGTACCAGCCCGTGTGCCTGGTGGGGTGTGCCTGTGTGTGCGTGCATGCGCATGCATATGTTGGGCTGAATGTGAAGTGTAAACGTGGGGTTGGCCCAGAGCGCTGTCATGTGTGTGCCTGCGTGTGAGTGGAGGTGTGTGTGTGTGCTTGTGTGCACACCTCCCTGGGCCACATGTGTGCAACGCAGATGTGAAGGGTCAGTCCGCGTGTCCTAGAGAGCTTGAAGGTCTGCACTTTGTATATGCTTTATTATTATTATTTAGTCTTTTTGAGGACTTGCTCTGCACTTCAGGCTGGCCTTGGGCTCAATTTGTAGCCAGACTCACAATGGTCTTCCTGCCGCAGTCTTCTGAGTGCTGGGATTACAGGTGTGTGCCACCATGCCTGGTTTATGCATTTATTTTTATTTACTTTTTTAGATTTTGTTTTTGTTTTTGTTTCTTTTCTGGTGGTACCTGGGATCAAACAAGGGACCTTGCACTTGCCAAGGCAGGCACTTAAGCCACTGGCCACTGAGCTATATCCCTGGCTTTATTTACTTTTTTCTTTCTTTTTTTTTTTTTGTATTTCAGGGAAAGGTCTACAGGGCATTCAGGGTCTCACTACTAGATTAGACTCATAGTGATCTGCCTGTCTACAGCCTCCCAAGAGCTGAGATTACAGCCCTGGGTGCTACCACGCCTAGTCTCAATTGCCATCTCAGCACGCCCCGGGAGTGGGGCTGGTTTGACAGGCCAGGAGATCGAATCTCAACCCCTGCACCTGCTTGCAGGCACTCTAATCCACTGAGCTATTTGGCCAGCCCTATTTAATTTTTATTTATTTATATATATTTTTTTGGTGCTAGGACTCAAACTCAGGACCTTGCACTTGCCAGGCAGGCGCTTGTGCTGCTGAGCAATATCCTCAACCTGTTATTTTTGAGGCCGGTACTCCCTGTGTAGTTCAGGATGATCCCAAACTCAGAGATCCTCTCGCCTCAGCCTCTAGAATGCTGAGGTGAAGCATCGGTCATCACACTGGGCTGCATTTAAAATGTAAGCATGAAGGGGCCGGGGAGATGGTTCAGTGGAATAAGCGCTTGCCTGACAAGCGCAGGGGCCTGAGTTCAATCCCCAGTTCCGCTAAAAAAATAAATAAATAAATAAAATAAAATGTTAGCTTGACCAGGGTGGCAGCACACACCTGCAACCCAGAACGCTGAAAAGCTGAGGAGGGGGAACTGCAAGTTTGAGGATGAGGGGGGAGAGGGAGCATCAGGCAGGGAGGGAGTGCCTTACAGGCTGAAGGGAAGGGTCACACAAGAGTGGGGAAGGAGGGGCCGGGGAGATGGCTCAGTAGGATAAGCGCTTGACTGGCAAACGCAAGGATCTGAGTTCAATCCCTGGTTCCGCCAAAAAAAAAAAAAAAAAAAAAAAAAGAGTGGGGAAGGGAAGGCCCATGAGCAGAAGCAGGAGAGTGGTGGGGAGGTGGCTGAGGAAAGTAGGTCCCAGAGGACAGATGTGGGCTGCTACCTGGCCACAGGAGGGACTTGGAGACAGAACTGGGGCTCTGAGGCTCCTCACTCAACTGTTCTCTGTCCCACCCAGCACACACCTCAGCAGAAGACCTGAGCCCCAAGACAGACCCTGAGGAGAGTAGCTGGGGCCTGGGCAGGCTGAAGGGGCTGATGGAGCCCATGGTGACCAGGACCAGAGAGAGGTGGCAGTGGTTCTGGTGAGTGGGTGCTGTGGTGGGTGGGGAGGGGCCAGCAGCCTGAGACCCCCAGGTCTGAGGGAGGGGCTGGGCCTGGACCCCAGGTCTGAGGCCACAGGCTATGCCTGGACCCAGCTCACAGGTATCGATGTAAATGGGGCAGGAGCCCTTGGCATGCCTCACTAGCTGGAGTCTCAACTATCCCTTCTCCCACAGGAGTCCTGGGACCTTCCGAGGCTTCATGAAGACCTACTATGAGGATCACTTGAAAGACCTGGGTCCCCGCACCCAGGCCTGGCTTATCAGCTCCAAGGACAGCTTCCTGAACAAGACCCGCAGCCTGTGCCCCAGGCTCCTCTGCAAGGACTCGGCCCAGGACTAGCGAGCTCCTGCCGCCCCTGCCCACAATAAAGCTTTCTTACCTGTCCTGGACTTGCTCACTCTGCTCTGCATCCTCCTCACCTACACCTAGAAATTCAGGAGTGGGATACCTGGCCAGGGAGGGATAGGAGGGGCGCTGGGAGCAGAATCAGAGAGATCGGACACCCGTGCGAGTGCATGCACGCACACATACACACATACACACATACATACATGCACACTGTGTGTGGACTTGCAAGGATAGCAAGCTCCCCCCCACCCCAACCGGGGATTGAACTCAGGCCCTTATGCTTGCCAGGCAAGTGCTTATTCCACTGAGCCATCTCCCCAGCCCAAGGACAGCAAACTTTAAAGCACTGTAGAAGTGGTAAGCCTGGCTGGGTGTGGCGGTACATGCCAGTAATCCCAGCACTCAGGAGGCTGAGGCAAGAGGATCATTGTCAGTTTGAGGCCAGCCTGGGCTACATTGAGACCCTGTTTCTTTTTCTTTTTTCTTTTTTTTGGGCGGAACCGGGAATTGAACTCAGGCCCTTGTGCTTGCCAGGGAAGCGCTTATTCTACTGAGCCATCTCCCTGGCCCCTAGACCCTGTTTCAAAGAAAGGAAGAGAGGAAGGGAGGGAGAGCGAGAGAGAGCGAGCAAGAGTGAGAGAGAGAGAATGGAAAGGAAAGGGAAGGGAAGGAAGGCTGGAGAGCTGGTAGGGCAAACAGGTCCCCAAGGTGTCCCCTTTCCCTTGGACCTGATTTTCAGCAGCTAGAGGCCCCAGACACCATTCCTGGTGGATACCTGGAGCCCCCAACTCCTCTCCTGCCCCCAGCACTGCCACTTCACTCTCCGAGAGGAGGTTTCCAGAGGCTTGGCCCAGGGGGCCATCACTGTCCTTCCTGCTCCTGCTGCCCTCTCCCGCCCCGCAGCTCTGTTGGCCAGGACTTTGGCCCAGGAGAGCAGAGCAGTGGCCGCGTGGCGGGAGGTGGGTCGGGCGCTATAAAGCCTGTGCCTGCCGGGGCTGGAGAGGACTCCCGCCCAAGCCTGATCGGTAAGACAGGGACGGAGGGGAGAGGGCGGGGAGGGGGCGACGACGGGGGAGGTGCAAGCAGGGCTCAACAGGAAGTGGCCAGGGACGCCTTGTCTTGCAATCCTGGAAGGCAGAATGGAGTAGGTGCCCAGCCTGGTCCTTCTCCCCAGGTCAATGGGTCTCAACCTCTGTCTCTTTTGGGTGCTCACCGCTGAGGTGTGGGTGAGAGCTCCTGCCCATCCGCGGCTGGAGGATGCAGGAGAGCGGCACAGCGCAGGCTGCACGGGACCGGGTCGTGGGGAACTCGAGTCAGGAGCGATGGTCAGCACGGGGTGGGGCCTTCTCAGCCGGATGCTGTG
>NW_004524773.1:2273967-2275225 GCF_000260255.1 Octodon degus | reverse complement strand
ACACCCCACAACCACCCCCACCCCCACCCCACCCCCACCCCGTCTACCTAAGCAGGCACTTTAGACAGCTGAGCTATCTGGCCAGCCCTTTGGGCTACATCATAAGACCTTGTCTCAAAAACTAAAGGGGCCGGGGAGATGACTCAGTGGAATAAGTGCTTCTCTGGCAAGCGCAAGGGCCTGAGATCAATCCCCGGTTCTGCCAAACTGCCAACCCAGATTAATATACCCCAAAAACTATCATGGGGACTGGGGAAATAGCTCAGTAAAACAAGCGCTTGCCTGGCAAGCGCAAGGGCCTGAGTTCAATCCCTGGTTCCGCCAAGAAAGAAAGAAAGAAAGAAAGAAAGAAAGAAAGAAAGAAAGAAAGAAAGAAAGAAAGAAAGAAAGAAAGAAAGAGCAAGCAAGCTTGGCATGGTGGCACACACCTGTAATCCCAGGACTCGGAAGGCTGAAGCAGGAGGATTGCTACAAGTTTGAGGACAGCCTGGGCTACATAGTGAGCTGAAGTCCATCCAGCCTTAACTGTTCAGTGAATCCTTGTCTCAAAAAAAAGCTGGACCAGGGATAGAGTTCAGTGGCACAAGTGCCTGCCTGGCAAGTGCAAGGTCCTGAGTTTGATTCCTGGTACCAAAACATCCCCAACAAACAAACAAACAAACAAACAAACAGAAAATGCTGATGTTGGTGGAGCATACCTGTAATTTCAGTTTCTCAGGAGCCAAGGCAGGAAGATAGCATGTTTGAGACCAGCCTGAGCAACTGAACAAGACACTCCCAAAATTAAAAAAAAAAATAGAGCGAAGTGTTGTAGCACACACTCATAATTCTAGCTTTTCAGCGGGTTGAGGTAAGAGGATTAAGGCCAGCCAGGCTATATAGTGAGACCTTGTCTCAAAAAGCTAAATACGAAAAAAATAAAAAATAAAAAAAATAACCCATTGCTTCAAAGCCATCGGATGAAGAGGATATCTTTTTCTCCATTGAATTGGTCTGGTACTTGTTCCTAAAACCCCACGTTGTGTGCAGGTCTGTTTCTCAGTGCTCTGTTACTTTCCAAGCATCTACATGTCTGTTCCTCTACTGACATCATGTTGTGTTGATTATTGTCACTCTATATTTCAATATAATTAGTCCTGACTTTGCAAAAAAAAATCACGTCTGCATCTTGTACTGTGAATACTACAAAGACAGCAATATGCAATGTATTAATTATTGTAACTGTCCTACTAACCTGTTTTGAAACTGTCTCATTGCT
>NW_004524773.1:2270074-2273587 GCF_000260255.1 Octodon degus | reverse complement strand
GGGGGGGGGGCGGAACTGGGGATTGAACTCAGGCCTTTGCAAGGGAAGCACTTATTCCACTGAGCCATCTCCCCAGCCCCTAAAGGCTTATTTGTTATTCTTTGTGGAACTGGGGATTGAACTCAGGCCCTTGTGCTTGCCAGGTAAGTGCTTATTCCACTGAGCCATCTCCCTGGCCCCAACCCTAAAGGCTTTTATCTTTCCTATCTCTTCACTGTGCTGCCAAAAAACCTACCAAAAGTAAGATGAGCCCCAGGGATGTAGCTTAGTGGCAGAACACTCCTGGACTCAAGCCCTTGTTCCCTCCTCCAGAAAATTAAAGTATAAATAAGTTGTCAAAATTAGGAACAGACTACATGTCATTCCAGGCAGCGTCTGAGGGACGCACAGCAGGCAGAAGGGGGAGATGGAGCAGGTCTCAGCCGCTACTTGAGGGACAGGACCCAGCAGCAGGTGCCCCTGACCCTGCCTCACAACCTCCTCTGTGCTCCAGGTTGGCGACACCATGAATACCCGGTTCCTCTTGCCTCTGTGTTTTGTGCTGCTGCTGCTGCTGGGATGTGGTGAGCAGGGTCTCCAAGGAGGGGACGGGCTGCAAATGTCTTCCTAGCAAGGCCTTCTGGTCCTGCTGCCGCCTCTGTTTCCACATCTCCATGGCTACCCCACGGCCCCCTCAGCTCCCTAACACTGACCCTTACACCTGTTCTGCAGAGGTCCAGGGTGTCCAGCTGACCCAGGAAGACGAGCCTGCCAGCTTAGCCCTGCTGGCCCAGGTGCAGGAGACCCTCTCCAGCTACTGGGACACTGCCAAGGCGGCTGCCCAGGGCCTCTACGAGAAGACATACCTGCCCGCCATGGATGAGAAGATCAGGTAGGCCTGTGCCTCTGGGAGACTACTTCATCCGAGTCTCAAGAGCCCTTGCTCAGCCTCCTGCCTCAGACCCAGGGTCCAGGCCCAGCTCCTTCCTCAGACCCTCAGACCTGGGGTCTAGGCCTCTCCTCCACTACCCCTCTGTTTTCTCTCCAGGGACATGTACAACAAAGGCTCGGCAGCCCTCACCACTTACACAGGCATCTTTACTGACCAAATCATGACAATACTTCAGGGAGAAGATTGACAGCCAGGAGAGGGGGGAGCCCAAGCCCCAGCACCCCCCAGGATCCCCTGATTGTCCAAGGTGGGACTAAGCTCCTCTACCCCAGCACTTCTCAGCTTCCTGCCTCCAACTCTGGTCTGAATCTTATCAATAAATAATGAATAAACAAATAAAAACATCAGCTGTCTTTTATTCCCTTTGATGTGGCTGCCTTTCTGAGGCCTTAGGAACCAACATGGAGGGATTGATTCAGCCCAACCAGCATTGTAGGGAGCACCTACTGCAGGTAGGGACCCTGACCAGAAGCCTGGTGCCTGGGAATGAAAGAGGGGATGAATATGGACAATGAATAATCAGACACACAAGGGGTCACCTCTCTGCACTGCGGTCTGGCTTCCTCCTCTGTAGGACGGCAGATCACAACACAGGTAGTCCGCAGCGGCCTTTGGTATCATGCAAAGCCCAGGGTGACCCTTTTTTGTATTTATTTCGCCCGTGCTGGTTATGAAACTGAGGGCCTGACACACGCTGTGCTGCTGAGCTCTGCCCTAACTTTTGGTTTGACGCTTGAAATGTGCCACCTCTGAGTTTTCTGACATAGTGTTGTGACAGAGAGAATACTGACACCCACAAGTCCCTGTCAAGTTTAGGAAGTCAGTGCCCAGCGTGGTGGGGACCCAGGAAGACAGGAGGCTGAGGCCTGGGCTCCCTGACTATGCCAGTCTTTCACCTCCCATGCAATTAGTGCGCCCTGCTAAGCCCTGGGGACGCAGCAGGGAAAACAGACCTGTCCTCCCCTGGCCAGCTGGGGCCTGGGGCCTCTGCAAATGGTGTTAGTGAAACTGGCTCTCTAGCAGGTTTTGTCATCTCATCCCCTCTTATATGCTGAGGTACTAATGCTTCATTGAGAGGCCACAGAGAAAGCCCAACCCTCAGGGAGCAAGAAGAAAGCGGGAGAGCGTGTCAGACCCTGGAGGCCATGAGCAGGGGCAAAGGGAAGAGACCCAGGCCCGGGGAATGCCCACAGTCAGTAGCTAGTGTTGGGGCCCAGGATGGATCCCAAGATGACCAGGTGAGCAGGCTGGGGCTGGTCTCAGAGAACACTGTGCTGCCAGCAGGGTTGTGGTGAGCAGGAAGGTTCTGACTGGGCCCCAGCCTGGGTGAGGTGGTTAACCCAGTGGAAGAGGATATCCAGCAGTAGGAAAAGGTAGGTAAAAAGCACAGGGCCAAGCTGGACATGGTGGTGCACACTTATAATCTCAGCACTCAGGAGGCTGAGGCAGGAGAATCTCTGAGAGTTCAAGGCCAGCCGGAACTACATAGCAAGACCCTGTCATAAATAATAAAAGCATAGGGTCATACTTGCCTGTAACTCCAGCTATGAAGGAGGCTGACACAGGAGGATCACAAGTTCATGGGCAGGCTGGACTTCATAGTAAGACCTGAGCTAACAAAACAAAGCAAACAAGTAATAAATAGGCCAGGCATGGTGACACACGCATGCAATCCCAGCACTCAGGAGGCTGAGGCAGGAAGATTGCCATGAGTTGGAGGGCAGCCTGGAATACAATGAGTTCAAGTCCAGCCCGGACCACACCTATGGGTTCAACCTTCTTTACTGGGGAAAAAAAAAAGAAAGAAAGAAAAAAAAAAAAAAGAATAAAAGCGCAGGATGCACTTGAACACAGAGGCTCAGTGCCCCCAGGGGGAATGGGGCTGGGCCCATGGGTGCAGGGTCCTCAGGCGCCTGCGGCCCTGGGTGGGGCTGGGGAGCCGGCCTGGACACCTCCTGATCTGCTTGGCATTAACCCTAGCCAGTCTTTCAGCACTCTTGGGGCAACTTTCCCAGTCCTGAGACCAGGCAGCTGTAACCCAGTAGAAAACAGGGGCCCGGGAGGGGCTATGGGCAGTGCCCCAAAGTCCCCAGGGCCTGGGAAGAGCCGAGGTTGCCAGGCCCCAGGAGGGGGAGACCCTTCGGGAACAATCCCGGCTCTGTCCACTTGTTTCCCACGGACTCTGGCCAAACCAAACCACTGCACTGGCCAGCCGGGCTTCCAACCAATCCGGGTGCCATTTGCAAACTCCTCCTCCCTTTCTCAGACCCCCACTCTGCTCCCTGGAGGACCCAAGTCCAGGCTCCCAGACTCCTCCTTCCCAAGAACTCAGCAATTTGGGCCCTCGACTCCTCCTCCCTTAGACTCGAGTCTGCGTCCCAATTCCTTCTCAGGACCTAGAAGGCTGTCCCCTGCTGGGTACTCTTAGAAGCTGAACTCGCAGCCCCTAGTTGGTGGTGGGCGCCCCCTGGTGGAGGCCAGAGTGACCCTGCGCTGTGATTCACCGGCCAAGGGTGGGGTGCTGGTTGGTGACTGGGCCCCCGAGCAGAGCAGGGAACCAATTTTTTTTTCAAAAGCAGACT
>NW_004524773.1:2246446-2268084 GCF_000260255.1 Octodon degus | reverse complement strand
GGGGCCAGCTCAGCCCACCAGGGGGCAGGGCTGACTGGCATGTGGTGCTGGGGGATCAAACCGTGGTCCCTGTGCTTTGCCAAGCTTGTTCCAAGTAGGTGCTTTAGACCACTGAGCCATCTCTCCAGCCCCCGCACCCTTTTCTTCAGCAGTGGCTGCTAGGGCAATGCCGGAGATACAGCAGCACCCAGCATGCCTGCCTGCTAGGGGAGGAGACACCCCTATCGCCCACAGCAAAGACACAAAGTCTTCAGGGATTGGGGAACTCAGGAAACGAGAAAGCCCCTTCTCCTGGGATGCAAAGGTAAGAAATACAAAGCTAAGACCCTCTAGGGCAAGGGAGGAAGCAGAAGGTAAAATGCGAAGTAAATATTTAGAATCCTGCCTAACAAAGCTTGCTGTCCCTTCCAGGTAATACAGTACATTCTTAGCAACTGACACTGGCCATGGAAGTGCAAGCGCAGGTCCCGGGGTTTACACTTGAGATCTTGCTCTCGCTTCTCAATAACCCCGAACAGGGAGTGGAATAGGAGTTACGAGGCTGGAGTACCACAGTTAAAAGCAAAGGAGTGGAGTGAATCACCCTCTTCTCTCCACCACACCACCCTAGTGATGATCCCTGCTGCCCTAATCCTAAAACAGGGAAGTTGTGTCAGCCACTTCTCATTTCTCCTTCAACCATAAACGCAACACTACCCTAATCATTACCCAGGTTTAAGTTCTGAAGGTCACAAGGCCAGAAGTGGCAGGTCGACACCAGTGAGAGAGGCAGTGGGAGGCACCTTGGATCAGAGGTGTCTGACACTGTAAATACTGTAAGTCTGAATTATCGCCAGGGAGATGGCTCGGTAGAATAAGCACTTGCCTGGCATGTGCAAGGGTCTGAGCTCAATCCCCGGTTACGAAAAAAAAAAAAAATCAAAAAATCAAATCTGAATTATCAAGTCTCTT
This sequence comes from Octodon degus, assembly GCF_000260255.1. Taxonomy (NCBI): domain Eukaryota; kingdom Metazoa; phylum Chordata; class Mammalia; order Rodentia; family Octodontidae; genus Octodon; species Octodon degus. The sequence goes on along the minus strand of NW_004524773.1, from coordinate 2,267,133 downwards.
TCTTCTCCTCTGTCCTTCTGCCTTCCCGGCTAGAGCTGAATCGTCAATAAATAAAGCTACTTACTATACACTAGGGGGTGTGTGGCTTGGCAATTTTTTCCTACACAAGAACCTGGACTAGGGGCCGGGGAGATGGCTCAGTGGAATAAGCGCTTCCCTGGCAAGCGCAAGGGCCTGAGTTCAATCCCCGGTTCCGCAAAATAAAATAATAAATAAATAAAAATAAAAGCTCATAAAGCGGAGTCATGAAGGACCACTTCGGGAACACGAATGCGCGCTAAGCTAGGCCGTCCCAAAGCCTGGAGAGGGAGCCCTGAGAACTGTCACAGAAGAAACGTAAATGCACAAAATTTTAACTGTGACCCCGAGACTTTACGGAGGAAAGGGTGGCGTTAAGAGGTGCCTGAAACACGGTATCGGGTGAGGGTCCTTCTCGGCGAGTACGGACCCTTTCGCGCGTCGCAGTGGCTGGAAAAGCTCAAGAAACAGGGAATGAAAAAGACCACAGGTATTTGCAGGTCGAAGCGGTCAAGATGGCAAGGAAGTTCAGGTAATTCGAAAAGCCAGTTAATTAGAGCAATGGGCAATAAAGAGAACTCCGGGCAAACGCAGATGTTAAGTAACAAAGTTCAGGAACTTCAGAGGATACAGTAGCATCCCTATTGGAGAAAACAAACGAGGTGGAGGTCGGTGAATACGGTGGCCAGGTTGGTCCCTTTGTAACCGGAAGTGGCTCTTCCGAAGGCGTGGCCGAAGGGTTTAGCCAGATACGGTGGCCCAGTGGCTTGGGTAGGAGTGAAATCTCGCGTGATTGTGCTGGCGCTGTCGGGGGACGGGGCGGGGCTGGCGGCGGGGGCGGGGACCCGGAGCGGGAAGATGGCGGCGGCGCAGGAGGCGGACGGGACCGGCAGCGCCGTGGTGGCGGCCGGGGGCGGCAGCTCCGGTCAGGTACAGAGGTCGAGAGGGACCTGAGGGGGCTCTTCCGCAGGTGGGGGGTCTCCCACGGAGCGTGTCTTGCCTCTCTAATCGGACTGCGGTGCACTGGGGTCTCCTTGCCCAGAGGGACCTTGAATATCGGGCCCAGACGAGGCCGGGCCGCCCAGGAGCTCGGACCGTCCGGTGGCGGGAACCGTCCCTGTTGCGCGTCCGGTCCTCTGCACCTTCGTGCCGGGCGGGCACCAGGCTCAGTGCTCGAGCCAGGCAGAGAGTGGCGTGGAGGGGCGCAGACTTGTCTGCAGTCGTCCTGGGTTCTCGACTCTGTGATTCCAGGCTCCGAGACCACTCTTAGAGTGGTCAGGCGTTCAGGCTCTCGCAGCGTCTGAGATGTGGGTGCCGCTTTACTGCGAGCTTTCTCGCAGGATAAATAAGGTGATCATCATGGGTGAGGGCTCGGACTGTGGAGGCCGATGGACCCATTTTACAGACAGGAATCCGAGTAACTGTGAGACTAAGGTGCTTGCGGAAGTCACCCGGGATAAGTTTGGCATCCATTCATTCCTTATAGAAGCTGACCCAGGTTGATCCGGACTGGCATGGGTAATGAGTGCTTTTAGCATAAACTGCGTTTTTAAGGGACCTGAACCTGAGAGAGATGACTTTGGACCCATTGCTACTTAAAGGAAACTGAGACCGCAGGACTCACCAGTTCAGCCTGCCAGGCACTATTGAGGCATCAGAGGAGTAGATGGAGTGACAGCAAGGTGCTGTCGACCCACCCACTAGGATGTCACTTATGTGGGAAGCAGCTCAGGGGAGAAGAGTGCAGGTTGGGAGGGGAGAGTGAAGCCGACTCTGCTACCTTGGCCAGGTTCCTTTCCCTCTTTGGGGCTTCATTTCTCCAGTGGCTAGAGAGTTGGACAGCAAGGCCAGCCCTGTCTGTGATGGGCCAGAAAACTGGTTGCAGCCATGTCCCTGCTGCCAGGGGAGTGGTAGGACCCTCCATGTAGACAGTTATAATCTTGATGAATAGAATGGTGACAAGTCTGCGAGGAACTGGGGGAATCCCAAGATGGGACAAATATGTAGGGAAGGACACTAGGAGACCAAAAGTTTGGATGATGGAGCCAACACACCTGGACGGAGTGTTTCCAGCCCTTCCAGCGAGGACTTGGTCTGCGGTGCAGCAGCTCAGGAAATGCTTGTTGAGTGTGTGCTGGAAGGAAGATGAAGGCCCAGCCTTCAGAAGCTTCCAGTCTTTCGGAGAGGAAGGTCTTTTCTCCTCTAAGTTCACATTGATTATTGGGGGTGGGGTAGCTCAAGAGACCGTGGTTCAAATTGCTCTTATTGGGGCCAGGGAGGTAGCTCAGTGGAATAAGCGCTTCCTTGGCAAGCACATGGGCCTGAGTTCAATTCCTGGTTCTGAAAAATTCAAAAAAAAAAAAAAAAAAAAGACAAATTGCTCTTATTACCTTGAGCTTCCAGGTGCATCCAGGCCCTCCTTCCCCTTTTGATACAGGGCTTTGCGTTTGTAGCCCTGGCTGGCCTCAAACTTGTGGTATTTCTAGAGCCAGTGAGATAGCTCAGCAGTCTAAGCGCTTGCTTAGGCAAGTGCAGGGGTCAGGGTTCGATCCCTGGCACCACATGCCATGCTGGCCCTGCCCTGGGGCGCTGAGCTGGTGATGGAATCTGGGCGTGGTGGTGCACACCTGTGATCCAGCACTAGGGATGCTGAAAACAGGAGGATCACTGTGAGTCTGAGCTGCACAGTGAGACCCTGTATATACACAGAAAAAAAATAACTCGTGATATTCCTGCCTCAGCCTTCCAAGCGCTGGGCCTGGGTCCTTCCTTGTCTTTCTTTCTTCTTTTTTTTTTTTTGTGGAACTGGGAATTGAACTCAGGCTCTTGTGCTTGCCAGGGAAGCGCTTATTCCACTGAGCCATCTCCCCAGCCCTCCTTGTCCTTCTGAGGTCGTAATGCTCATCCCTTTGGCTTTACGTTAAGAGCTTATTTCTTTATTTAGGGCAGGTCCAGGCCTCACACAATCTGACTCTTCTTCAGACTAGACTAGGATGTCTCCCTCCTTTTTTTTTCTTGATCTTTTTGAGACAGGGTCTTACTATGCAGCTCAGGTTGACCTTGAACTCACTTTGTAGCCCAGGCTGGTAAGGATTCTCCTGCTTCAGCCTCCTGAGTGCTGGGATTACAGGCGTGTGCCACCGTGCCTGGCCTTTTGTTTTTGTTGGGGGGGGGCAAGATTTCATAGTGTATTTCAGGCTGGTCTTGAATTCACTATGTAGCCCAGGTTGACATAAATCTTGTGGCAGTCCTCCTCCCTCAGCAACCTCCTGTGTGCTGAGGTTGTAGGCGTATGTCACCATACCTGGTTTAGACCAGCATTAGTCTAGGCCATCACCATTGACATTTTTGGATTGGATAGTTCTTCTTTGCGGGGGCTGGCCTATGTGCCTTGGGATGTTTAGCAACATTGTGATCTCTCTGCAGAAGATGTCAGAAGCATACATCCCCATGCTGAGTTGTGACGACCAAAAATGTCTCCAGATGTTGCCAAACGCCCTGGGGACACAATCACCGAAGCTTGAGCACTCCTGGATTCGAGGAGGATTAGCCATGCCAAAGTCTCATTCCCAGGAGCATCTCAGATCCATTTCCTGAGCCCTTTGCCCAGTGTCTGCTCTACCTGGCTGCTTCTTCTTGGGTCCTCCGGATCTCAGATGTCTTCTCCCCAAATAAGCAGGCAAATAAGCAGGCAGTGCATAGCTTGAGCTGCAAGCCGGCTTTGTCCAGGCTTTCGTGGTCCTGTGGTCCCAGCTGCTTCCTCAGCCCCTGAAGGCTGTTGCTGGGGTTTATATGAGATGGGACAGACAGATCAAGAGCAGGGGCTTTGTCTGCACTGCTTTGGCCTTCACTCCCACCATTGTTCCCTAGACCAGGGGCTTGTCTCCTTGGGCAGACCTTTCCCAGTCTCATGCCACAGCCAGCCTGCTCTTTTAGGAGGGAGCCCAGACATGGAGTCCCAGCTCCACCATTTCTGTCTTGGTGGATTATGTCGGTATTGCATGCTGGAAGCCCTGCCTTCTGGGAACTCAAGTTCCATTTGGGCACTTCCGATAGGGGAAAGACATAGACAGGGACACATAGTGCAAGGGAAAGAAGAAAAATGTACAGCTTCTCAGATGGCAGTAAGTGTTGTGGACAAAAATAGAGCTGGGCTGGGGATAGGAAGTGAGTGCGGGTTAAATGTGATGGTTGGAGGAGGCTTCTCTGAAAAGGTGAGTTTGACTGAAGACCTGAAGGAGGGAGTCACGAAGGTAGGTGAGGGAATAGCCTTTCAGGTAATGTGAGCAGCAAGTGCAAAGGCCCTGAGGTGGAAGGTGCTGGAAAGAAAAGAGGGTAGAGGGAGAGCTTGGCCTCTACTCTGCAGGTCAGGGGAGCAGCCTCTGGTAACTCTTGACGGAGGTGGCTTAGATACAGTGGATGGAGGGCAGTGGCTTTTGTTCCTTTGTGGTTCAGTGGACCCAGGGTTGCAGTTCAGTTTGAGTTGACCGCTGTCCCTCGGTGTCCGGGGCCGGGGGCTGGTCCCAGGACTCACCTCCCGTAGCAGATCTTGGATGCTCCAGTCCTTTATATGAAACAGTGTAGTGCCCAGTGGGGGAGGTGCAGATCTGATTCCAGCACAGGTTGGGAGGGGGGTGCTGAGGCAGGAAGATCCAGGCTACAGCGTGAGGGCCAGCCAGGCTACAGAGTGACACCTGTTTCACACAAAGAAAGGGAAAGACTGGGCGTGGTGGCACATGCCTGTAATCCCAGGGCTTGGGAGGCTGAAAATAGGAGGATCACTACGAGTCTGATCTGTGTAGTGAGACCCTATAGAGCTTGTACTAAATACATTAAAAAAAAAAAAAAAAAAAGAAGGAAACAAAGAGAAGCCTAAATGGGGGGGGGCATTTGCATATGAACTGCACAGAAGCCATATCTGGGTGACTTTGTCCTAGAGTGTTGCAGTTGTCTCTTTTTCTGAATCTTTACTGTCCTCAATGGGTTGAATCCTGGATGCAGAATCTGCAGATATAGGGGTGATGGGGGCTTTCATCACTTCAGAACATTCCCATTTTGCGTTTATTATTATTATTATTCCTTTTGCGTTTATTTATTTTAATGTATTTGGTACAGGGTCTCACTATGCAGTTGTAGTGATCCTCCTGTTTTCAGCTTCCCCAGCACTGGGATTACAGGCATGCACCACCACTCCCAGACTCTGGCCGGTTCAGAGTGCCGCGGGGGTGGGACCAGCGCACCATGTGGTGCATGGGATCAAACCCCAGTCTCTGCACTTGCGTAAACAGGCACTTGGTCTGCTGAGCTCTCTTGCCAGCCCTTGTTTGTTTTGACACAGGGTCTCACTGTGTATCTCAGGCTGGCCTGGAATTTATGGAGGTCCTCCTGCCTCAGTCTCTTTGCTGCTGGGATTGTAGCTGTTGTTGGCTCTAGCATGTAGTGCTCCACATTCATTTTTGTAGTCACTGTCTGCTCCCAGGCTGGGGCAACGCTGAAGAACTTTGTGTTTCTATGGTTTCTTTCTTGCTTTTTGGGGCTGGGGAGATAGCTCAGTGGAATAAGCACTTCCCTGGCAAGCATGAGGGCCTGAGTTCAATCCTTGGTACCACAAAAAACAAAAACAAAACAAAAAAAACTTTCTTGCTTTTTTTGGGGGGAGGGGGTGCTGGGAATTGAACTAAGGCCTTGTGCTTGCCAGGCAGGTGCTGTACCAGTGAGCTACATCTTTGGTCCTCTGTAGTTTCTAAAAATTAAGGCAATTTAAGTTGTATCTGACTTCTGTCACTGGGGAGGATGGTTTGGCGATATGTGCTGTTACATGGATCAGCATTTGTTAATTTGTTTTTTGTGACATTGGGGATTGAATGCAGGACCTTCACAGTGAGCTACATCCCCAGCCTTTTTAACTTTTTTTTTTTTTTAAGAGTCTTGCTAAGTAGCCCAGGCTGGCCTAGAACTAACAGCACTCTTCCTGCCTCAGCCTCCCGAGTGCTGGGATTACAGGCATCGGCCACCACAGCCAGTCTGCTTTCTTTTTTGGAAATAGTCTTGCTATGTAGTTCAGGCTGGCTTTGTAGTGCAGCGTGACCTGGACTTGCAGTGATCCTCCGGCTTCAGCCTCCTGAGTGCTGGGATTACCAGTGTGTTCTACCATGTTTGGTGTGCTTGTTGCATTTTATTGCTGAGCAGTGTTATGAAGCCACATCACAGTTTGTTCATTCAATTATTGAAAAGCCTTGGTTTGTTTATAGTTTGGGGCTGTTACAAATAATACTACCGTAAAAGTTCGTGTACGAGCTTGTGTGCAGACATATGTCCTCCTATGTCTTGGATTGCTGCCCAGACTGGGTTCTCTAGTTTGTATAGTAGCTGCAGGTGTAGCCTGGTAAGTCACTGCCCTGGGTTCCAAAGCAGCTGTACCATTCTGGATTCCTGTGTTCCTCCTAATGTATACTGGAGACTGAATGCAAAGCCTTTGCACTTTGGTAAATCCCCAGCACCCTCCACCCTCTTTGGGACAGAGGGGCTCAGAATCTCCTGCTCAGTACTACAGCCTGAGATGGAGTCGGTAAACACACGGGGGCAGGGACCACAACTCACTGGAGTGGGTGCTCCACCCCCTTTTAAATTTTTTATTTTGAAACAGAATCTTGTTAAGTCATGAAGTCGTCCAAGCAGGGCTTGAACTTGTGATCCTCCTGCCTCAACCTTCCAGAATGCGGGATTTGAGGTTTGCTTTGCCACACCTGTTACTGCCAGTGCTTTTGATTAGGGACCTGCAGGCCTCTTGTTGTGGTTTTATTTATTTATTTTATTTTTTTGGCGGAACCGGGGATTGAACTCAGGCCTTTGGCACTTGCCAGGGAAGTGCTTATTCCACTGAGCCATCTCCCCGACCCTCTCGTGGTTTTAGTCCGTGTGTGGGACATTCCCTGCTAGGTTATCCATTGCTGTGGATAAAAGTGAGACCTGGGAAATAGCCAGTATGTGTTCAAGTCCTGGTCCTGCCCCAGCTCTGTTTCCAACCCTTAGTCAACTCAGATGCTCTGCAGACCGGAATGTGGTGCCCTTGCTCCCTGAGCCACGCCAGGCCTGAGGGGGCCCTGTGTCTCTGTGGCCTCACTATCCTGTACACCCCTCCCTGCTCTAAGACCTCCTTCCTGGTGTTGCCAGGCTGAGGGTTCCACCCACATGTCAAAGGCAGCTCGTCAGGGGGCCTCCCTGACACCTGGTCAATAGTGGCTGTCTGCTAGCTATCACTTCTGTTTTTTGTTTTTTTGTTTTTTTTTTTTTTTTGCGGAACTGGGGATTGAACTCAGGCCCTTGCGCTTGCCAAGGAAGCGCTTATTCCACTGAGCCATCTCCCTGGCCCCAAGCTATCACTTCTGCTGCCTGTTTTTCCAGGGCATGTTTGCTTTCATTTATTTATTTATTTATTTTTCCATAATTTTATTGAGAAACAAATAGCAGTGAGACAGTTTCAAACCAAATTGGTAGGACAGTTTCAATAATTAACACATTACATACATTCTTCCTAGTGGTTAATTGCGGTACAAGATGCGGACATGATATCCTATTTACAAACACCATTAGAACAAAACCCTCTATTCATTAAGAGAATGTAACTATATATCTATCCTAACCACTTTGAATACAGATATAAAATGGACATTCATCTGTATCACCCTTTTTTGTTAAGTTCCATCATTTAAATATTATAGGTGTGTAAACTCAGCAAAATATTCTAAAAGAGTCCAGTAGCCCATAATAGTATTGGGTCTTCCGCTTCACTGGCAATGTCAGAAATTGTTGACCTGAGTCCCCTACAGCTAAACATAACAGCATGGTTTTACTTCTTATACTTCGTTTTTATACTTTTCTGCTGGATAGTTAAGACCAAGGTAAAGCAGGATCTATGCAACATCTTTTCTTTTTTTAAAAAAATGGCAGAAGGGGGGCCGGGGAGATAGCTCAGTAGAATAAGTCCTTGCCTGGCAAGCACAAGGTCCTGAGTTCAATCCCCGGTTCCGCAAAGAGAAAAAAAAAAATGGCAGAAGGAATTTTTTTATTTTTATTTTTATTTTTGGCTCCGAATGCCTTTAGGGCAGGTTTTGCTGGCTTGAGTTCTGGGGATCAAACCACAGCAACCTGAGCCTGACTGCAGGGCATGTTTTCAACATTTTTATTTAGTGTGTGTGTGTGGCCAGCTCAGCCCACCAGGGGGCGGGGCTGGCTGGCATGTGGTGCTGGGGGTTTGAACTGCGGTCCCTGTGCTTTGCCAAGCTTGTTCCAAGTAGGTGCTTTAGACCACTGAGCCATCTCTCCAGCCCAGGGCATGTTTTCTATTCACCTTTTGTTTTGCTTTTTGTTGTTTTCTGAGACAGTGTCTCGCCATGTTGTCTAGGTTCCTGATCCTGCTAAGAGCTGTGTGGCTTGAGATACTGAAACCCGTACTCTGGTTGTGTTTTTCTGGGTCTCTCTTGCCTGCTGGACCAGCGGCCCCACACAGGCTGGCACCTGCCATCAGATCCTTCCAGTGGCTGTGCCCACCTCCTCACCTCCAGCCTCAGCGAGTGATGGCAGCCTTCCGCCTGTGTGTTGCTTGCTGGACCTGCGTCCTCCCACCAGCCGTGTCAGAGCCAGTAGCCCGTGACACCTCCACTGTTGTCCTCATGCTCCCTAGTCCTGCGTGTTCTGGGTCATGCCTGTCTGGAGATGAGTCTGATGGAGATGAGTCAGATGACTCTGCTCACAGATTGCTGAGCAGAGGGTAGCAGGGGGCTCTGTGGGTCACTGCTGTGTTCCCTACAGTAGTGAGCTGCTTGGGGGGCGTTTTCCTTCTAATGGAAGGGGACCCAGCTCTCCTCCCAGATGCTTTTGTTGATTTCACCTCTGATAGTAGCTCAGGCTTGCGGTGTTCTTGGCCTGTTTGCCACGGTGCATGTTGGTGCCAGAGTCCTGTGTCAGGTCCCTCCCTCACCTCACCTTGGCCTCTGTCCCCTGCAGGTGACCAGCAATGGCAGCATTGGGAGGGACCCACCGGCGGAGACCCAACCCCAGAACCCACCACCCCAGCCGGCACCCAACGCCTGGCAGGTCATCAAAGGCGTGCTGTTCAGGTGAGCAGGCAGGCCTAGGTTTGTTCCCTGACAATGCTCAAATGAGGAAAGCAGGGAAGGACCGAAATCCACCCCACAGGTGATGATCCTGCTGTACAGGTGTCAGAAACTGTTGTCTTCTCAGTTCTGGAGACCACTTTCCTGGGCTTGGAGCTGGGCACTGCCTGGCCTTTCCTTTGGGTTCTCTGTCCTTGCTCATAATGACACCAGCTACAGTGGATTAGGATCTCATTTAGTCCTAAAGGTTTTATTTAAGAAAATTGTGAGCTAGGGATTGAATTTGGAGCCTCATGCATGCTAATCACATGCTCAGCCACTGAGCCATACCCTTAGCTTCTTAATGATGTTTATTAAAGGCCTGATCTCCAAAACAGTGACTGAGGCCTTTATTCTTTGAGCATAGGAGTTGGGGGAGGGGGACCTTTACCCAGAATTTATATATATAACATAACATTGGCCCTTTAACACTTTTTAGTTTTTTAAATGGTACTGGATATTAAACCCAGGGTCCTTTTTTTAATTTTTAATTTTTATTTTATTTATTTATTTGATTTGCATTTTTTTAGGAAAGAGTCTACAGGGTGTTCAGGGTCTCCCTACTAGATTAGACTCATAGTGATCAGCCTGTTTATAGCCTCCCAAGAGCTGGGATTACAGGCGTGTGCCACTGTACCCAGTCTCTTTGTTTTTGTTTTGAGACAGGATCTTACTGAGTTTCTTAGGCTGGGTCAATTTATTTATTTTTGGTGGGGATACTAGGAATCAAGCTCAGAATGTTGTACTTGCTGGACAGGTGCTTGTGCCACTGCTTCTGTTCTGGTTCTGTGACCCCTCTGATTCCCTGGTTCTGTGGCTAGGCTTAAAGTTACCATCCTTCTGTATCAGCCTCCATAGTGCAGGGATTGCAGGTGTGTTCCATCACACCTGGCTGTTTTTGTGACAGGAGTCTTGGTATGTAATTCACACTGGCCTTGAACTTGTGATCCTCTTGCCTTAGCAAGTACTAGGTTTTTGTTTTTTGTTTGTTTGTTTTTCTTGTTTTTATAGTCCTAGGGATGGAGCTCAGGGCCTTACCTATGCTAGGTGAGTACTCTATCACTGAGCTGCAGCCCAGTCCTGCAGTCTTTCCAGACTGACTCCCTGCACGTGGGCCTGTGGGTGTAAGGGCAGATGTGCTTTTGAGGCAGACTGTCCTATCCTCATCCACCTGGATGTGCACGTGCCTTTGTACTTGGTCCTAAGGGGATTGTGTAAGGGTGCTCAGAGATAGGCCTGATGTGGAGAGGACAGTGGGCGCCCACCTGCTTGTCCACAACCAAAGATCACCTCTCAATACAGGGGTGAGAGGTGGGGGGTGTGTAGCCTCAGGTAGCACAGAGAGCCTGGCTGCTCTGGGTCTCAACCCACCTCTTTTTTACAGCCTCAGTTGTTTCCACACAGATGGGACATTAGCTTAGGAGTCATCAGAACAATTCCATGAGAATCTGTCCCTGTGTGTGACCTGTACAGTTTCAGTCCATGTTGACCACAATTCCTTTTTATAGGTTGGTTTTGTTGTTCAGTGGTTTTTGTTTTTTTTTTTTTTTTTTTTTTGCGGAACTGGGGATTGAACTCAGACCCTTGCGCTTACCAGGCAAGCGCTTATTCTACTGAGCCATCTCCCTGGCCCTGAGTGGTTTTTTTTTTCTTTTTTTAAAGCCTGAAAACATAAACAGGTAAAAAGTAGCCCATGACCTCTGAAGTGGCTGAGAGACTTGGTGGGAAGGAAATCTCCGGGCTGTGTTCAGCCCCACAGCTGGGTGTTGTTCCCGCCTGTGTGCCCCAGCTCCAGCCACGGAGCCCTGGGCCTCTTTCCTTCCTCTTGGCCACATAATGCTGTGGGACTCTGACTTATGTCACTTTGAGTGGTTCTGCATAAAGATCAGTTTTGTTCTTCCTTGCATTTTACATGAGCAGCAACCTGTTTCACGCTGTCCTTCATGATTTTTTTCATTAGGCTGTATCTGAGAAATCTTTCTGCATCAGTATATGAGGCGCTTCCTTCAGAGAGAGTTTTAATACATCCTAGGCGAGGCTCATTTCCTCTCTTAAAACTAGCGGGCACCAGATGTCAGTTCAGGCGGATGCTCCCAGACCATCTTGCCTGCGGTCATTTTTTTTGTTGTTGTTTGTTTTCTGAGACAGGGTCTTGCTGTGTAGCTCAGGGTGGCATTGAACTTGTAGAGATCCTCCTGTCTTAGCCTCCTGAGTGCTGAGATTCTAGGCATGCGCCACCATGACTGTTTTGAAATCTTTTTATTTATTTATTTTTATTTTTATTTTTGGCGGAACTGGGGATTGAACTCAGACCCTTGCACTTGCTAGGGAAGTGCTTATTCCATTGAGCCATCTACCTGGCCCCATTTATTTTGTTTTGGAGACTGGGTCTTGCTAAATTGCCCAGACTGGCCGTAAACTGTGTAGATTTCTTGCCTTAGCTTCCTGAGTACGGGGATCGCAGGAGTGCACCATGAACTGACTGACTGTCCGTCTGTCAGCCTCCCCCTTTTTCTTTTGACTGAATCCAGGGCCTTAGGCATGCAAGGCAAGTGTTACACTGCTAAGACACATCCCTAGCCCCATTGGAGTTGTTCGACTAGATTTAGACTTACTTTCAGGGACCTGTGGAGTATCCGAAGCTTCTAGCAGATTGTGTGACAGTGGTTCCCGTGGATAGGGGTGGTGTCAAGGGCCTCGAGCAGTCCCTAAGACCATGTAGTGGTCCCTGGAGTAGAAGCATGGCAGCAGTTGGGCATAGAGAGGAGCAGGGCAGGCGGGAGTTCTTACATTTTTTGGAACTTATGAACATGTGAGGGGCTTACATCAATTTTGTTGCTTGCTCAGGTGGATTGAAAGTGTGAGGAAGGTCCTACCCCTTGCAGATGCCGGGGTTGTGGAAGGTACATGAGCCCTCCAACAAGGTGCATGAAACTGGGTACACGGGGCACCACATGTTCTCCCAAGGCAGGAGGCCAAGAGGGCTGGCCTCTGCCTTTTTTACGCAGGGACCCAGCACCCACAGGCTACCCATCAGCAGGACAAAGCTCTGGTCCCTGCTCCCACTTTCTCCCTAAGAAGTGCATTTTAAAAATGGGAGCTTCTCATGGAGTCAGCAGGGTCCCCAGGGAGCCCTGGTCCCAGAGCTTCACCAGCACTGCTCCAGGGATTCCTGGGAGGCAATAGATAGCTCAGGTGGGCCGTGGCCCCTGAGACCCCAGACCCCATGGCTCCATGGTTCCTGCAGGCAGAGGCAAGTCCCTGTGCCCAGTCCTGCCCCGATCAGGACAGGGGCCCTGTTGGGTGGCACCCTGCACATCAGCATCCTCCTGTAGTACTTTTCCATCCCATGGTGCTTGCTTTGCTCTGTGTGGTGCTGGAGCTCAAACATAGGGCCTCATGTGCACTAGGCAAGCACTCTGACATCAAGCCACACTCCCCAGGTCCCAGAGGTGTTTTTTTTTAAGTCCTTTCTATAATGACAGTAGCAATAATAGCTAATACCACTGAAGCACAGACTGGCACATACTAAGCCATTCTTCTGATACTTTGTGTGTGCTCACTCATGTGTGAAAAACTTTGTGTTTATAAGTGTCCCTATGAGAACAGATACTGTTATTACCCTATTTAAACCTCCGGGAAAACAGAAGTCTAGAAAGATTCAAAGTCTCCCCTAGGGCTGGGTATGGTGATGTACTCCAGTAATCCCAGCCCTCAGAAGGCTGAGCAGGAGGATCTTTGCAAGTTTGAGACCACCCTGGGCTACAAAGTGAGCTCAAGGCCAGCCTGAACTACATAGTGAGACCCTGTCTCAAAAAGGCCAAAAAAAAAAAGAGAGAGGGATAAAAGGTCTCTCCCAGGGCCATACGTTCATGTTGAATACCTCTCATCCAAAAATGTTGGAGGCCAGAAGGGTTTATGGTGCTGGCTTTTTGGGAGTTCTACAGTATTTACATTTACACAATAGATTTTGGGAATGAGACCTGAGCTAAACAAAGCCATGTATGTTCATATCTATGTTATACACCTTGTGACAAAATTTTGGGGGGTTGTTTTTAGACAAGGTCTGACTGTGTAGTACAGACCAGACTTGAGCTTGTTTTTTTTGTTTTTGTTTTTGTTTTTATTGGTACTGGGGAATTGAACTCGGGACCTTACACTTGCCAGTCAGGCATTTATGCCACTGAGTTATATCCCCGACCCCAGCCTTGAACTTGTGATCTTCCTGCCTCTGCCTCCCAAGGAGTGCAGGGATTTTATGTGCTGCCACACCTGCCTCTGGAAATAATTGTGGCTGAGGAGACAGCTCAGCAGCACAGTGCCTGTCTCAGAAGTGCAAGGTCCTGAGTTCAGTTCTTGGTACAGAAAGAAAGTGAGAAAAAAATTATGTTTCTTTTGTTTTCTTTTTGTTTTCCCCCCGAACCGGGGATTGAACTCAGGCCCTTGCGCTTGCCAGGGAAGCACTTATTCCACTGAGCCATCTCCCTGGCCCCTATGTGTTTCTTTTCTTTTTTTTTTTTTTTTAATTAATTAATTAATTAATTAATTTATTTATTTTGTGTGTGTGTGTGGCCAGCTCAGCCCACCAGGGAGCAGGGCTGGCTGGCATGTGGTGCTGGGGGATCAAACCGCGGTCCCTGTGCTTTGCTTAGCTTAGTTTGTTCTAAGTAGGTGCTTTAGACCACTGAGCCATCTCACCAGCCCTGTGTTTCTTTTTAATTACTTTTTTTTTTCAAACCTGCCGAGGGTCAATCTTGGGGCCTCATACATGCTAGGCAATTCCAGTCTGCATCACAGCCAGGTGTGAGCACACGGAGAACTTCTAGCCAATAAAATGTGAAATCAGTGTGTTACGTGGGTGTCTGGGAACTGCACAAAGAAAAGAGGCACGTCTCTTGATTTCTTATTTCCCTCTGCTGCGCCCACAGTCCCTGGGGAGTGCCGTCAGAGGGCCTGTGTTTTGACTGTGACCAATCATGTGAGGTCAGGTGTGGAATTTTCCACTTGCATCTTCATGTCAGTGGTCAGAAGTTTTTGGATGTTGGAGAATTTCATATTAGAGCTGCTTAATATGTATTTTGTAGCTTAGTGACTGGGTTCTTTTTTTTTTTTTAATATATTTGGTACAGGGTCTTACTGTGTAGCTTGGACTTGCAGTGATCCTCCTGTTTTCAACCTCCCCAGCGCTGGGATTACAGGCATGGGTCACCATGCCTGAACTCGGTGGCCAGGTCAGTGCTCCCAGGGGTGGAGCCAGCACGGCATGTGGCACAGGGGATCAAATGCTGGTCCCTGCGCTTGCCTAAGCAGGTGCTTAGTCTGTTGAGCTGTCTCGCTGGCCCAAGTGACTGGGCTCTTAACCTCTGTTTTTTTTTTTTTTTTTTTTTTTTTTTTTTTTTTTTTTTTTTTTTTTGTGTGTGTGTGTGTGTGTGTGTGTGTGTGTGGCCAGCTCAGCCCACCAGGGGGCGGGGCTGGCTGGCATGTGGTGCTGGGGGATCGAACCGCGGTCCCTGTGCTTTGCTAAGCTTGTTCTAAGTAGGTGCTTTAGACCACTGAGCCATCTCACCAGCCCCTCTGTGTCATTTTTCATTTTGAACAATACAGCTGCGTTCATCTGGGATATCTGCATTAGCACAGTTTCTTTCTCATGTGCCAGTCAGAGAGCAGGGTTCCTGTGACCCAGACTCCTTCTTGCTTTTCTTTAGCCTTGCTTGGTCTCGCCCCCCGGTCCTCATGGTCTGAGATGACTGCCAGAGATGCATTTATCACATTGATGTTCTAGGAAGAAGAACCAGAGAACGAAATCAAGAGACGCGCCTCTTTTCTTTGTGCAGTTCCCAGACACCCACGTAGCACGTTGATGTCACATTTTATTGGCTAGAAGTTCTCCGTGTGCTCACATTGGCTGTGATGCAGACTGGAATTGCAGTCTCATGCTGTGTGACCAAGATCCAGACTCCTAAAATTTAGAAATTTTCTTTCTGAGGAAGGGCAGATGGATATGGGGAAAACAATTGGCAATTTGGCACAATTTCTGGGGCAGAGGGTATTTGTTTTCGTTTGTTTTGTTTGCAGGGGGTGTTTTGTTCATTAAACTTCAAATAAGAAAAGTGGCAAGAAGTGAGAAAAATGACCCAAAGGTGACCTGCATGCCTGGGGTGGTCGCACAGGCATAGAATCCCAGTGCAGAGGGAGGAGGGACAGAGGAAGGAAGAGGCCTGTGGGTTCAAGTACAGCTTGGGCAACTTAGAGAGACCCTCAGTTAGAATAAGATGCTTTGGAAAAGGCTAGGGATGTAGCTCAGCGGTGGAGTGTCCCTGATCCCCAGTCTTATAAGAGGAAAAGGAAAGAAAAAAACCCTATGTGTCAGTAGTGATTTTTCTCAGAATGATCAGTGCATGCTGGTTTTATTATGCTCAGGGTATTTTGGTTGTGGTTGCACTGGGGACTGAACTCAGGCCCTTGCATGTACTAGGCCAGTAATCACCACTGGCTGTGTTGCTTCCCCTGTATTGGTGAGCCTCAATGAGCCGTGCAGTTCCTTCTGCCGGTAGAGTGGGTCTGCAAATGCCAGCCCGCTGTGACTGAAAGTAAGGACTAATCTGCTTCCCACCTGCTTCTACATTTGCTGTTGATGTGGAGTTTGAAAAGCTTGCTCTTCCTAAAGTTTTGTGCCTGTAAAGTACAGGAGTCCAGATTGTAAGGAAGATTCCTCTTCAGTTGGACACTCAGGGGACTGGGTCTGAGCTTCCGAGCATTTAACCCCCTGGGGCTACCAGGAGCTCCTGGAGAACCCAGGGTGGGTGCCCTGCATGACCATGCAGTGCCAGGCCCCGTGGCACCCAGTGGTGTCTGGGCTGTCTCCCTGGAGAGGCATAGTCTGGAGCATCTGTCATTCCCCGGCCCTGAGCGCTCTCTACACTGCGCATAGCAGCCCCAGGCTAGGCATCCATGAGTGAGCAGGAGCCCAGGCAGAGGCTGGCGCCAGGAAGGGCGAGGCCAGGCCTCATAGCTGCGCCTCCCTCCGCAGGATCTTCATCATCTGGGCCATCAGCAGCTGGTTCCGCAGAGGGCCGGCCCCTCAGGACCAAGCGGGCCCTGGAGGAGCCCCGCGCGTCGCCAGCCGCAACCTGTTCCCCAAAGACACTTTAATGGTAACTGCAGGTGGGAGATGCCCTTCAGGGCGGCGGAGGAGGAGGGATAAGTACCAAGAGAGGGGAGAGAGCAGGTCCTCATGCATGTCAGCTCTGGGAATGTCACCGTACCACCTGCAGCCTGTGCGTCTGGGTTTGGTGCTGGCCTGTGTAGGAGAATGGACAGCGGAGATCTCACCAGGTTGTTTAAAAACTTTGGCAGCAGGGTCCTTGGTGCTGCATGTGTGCTTGCTTTATGGGGTGCAGGGGGGGGGGTAGGGCAAGGAGCAGGCTCTCCCTTTCTGCTCTCCAAAGTCCTGTTTCACAGGACTTTTGGGAGGTGACTCCTGATTGGCCATTCACAGTCAGTGGCCTCAGGGCTCTGGATGAAGATGGACTGAGAAAGGAGAAAGTTCCTGGAGCCTGCCACCCCTTCTGGGTTGCTAGCTCCTGCTGTGCTTTACTCCCAAGCCTACAGAGCTCCAGGCCTGTGGATATCCCTCTAGGGAGGCCAGAGGCAGTAGACAGAGTAGTCCTCAGGGGAGGCCCTAAAGTCTAACCAACAGGTGCTCTTGACCCCAGGTGCTCTTTGCTCACTGTCTCAGGCTTAGGCCAGGACAGGTGCAGTAGCGGTGTGAGAGTTCATCCTATCCACTGTCCCCTGCCCTGTGATAACCATGCCTGTGAATGTGTGACTGTCCCAGCAACCCCTGCCCCTGCAATCTAGAGAGACCCTGCCCAGCAGCACTAAGCCCCTCCTCTCCCCCCAGAACCTGCACGTATACATCTCGGAGCACGAGCACTTTACAGATTTCAATGCCACCTCAGCGCTCTTCTGGGAGCAGCATGACCTGGTATATGGTGACTGGACCAGTGGCGAGAACTCCGATGGCTGCTACGAGCACTTTGCTGAGCTCGACATCCCGCAGGTGGGCCCTGCTGCACCCTGTCCTCTGCTTTTGGGCCCTGTGACAGCAAGCAGGGCCCTTCAGTCTCTGGTTGGGGTGGCCTAGGGTTTCTAGGGCAATGGATCCTGACTTTATCATTTGTTTATTTTATTTATTTATTATTACTTTTTTTTTTTTTTTTTGGCAGACCCGGGGATTGAACTCAGGTCCTTGAGCTTGCCAGGGAAGCGCTTATCCCACTGAGCCATCTCCCCAGCCCCTTTATTTACTTTTTTGAGGCAGGATCTTACTGTATGGTTCATCCTGGCCTTGAATTTACCACAATCCTGTCTCAGCCTCCTAGGTGCTGGGATTACGGATGTGTGCTACCACGCACAGCTCCGTTCTGACTTCAGCCTAGGGGATGGCTGCTGATAGCCCAGAGGGCCTGGGCATCCTCAGTTTGGCAGGCAGCCCTTTTTCCAAATAACATAAATGACTGGCCCTAGTGGCACACTTCTGTAATCGCAGCACTTGGGAGGCTGAGGCAGGAAGATTGCTGCGAGTTCAAGGCCTTCCTGGACTACAAAGTAAGTTTAAGGCTAGCCTGAACTGCATAGTGAAATCCTGTCTCAGAAAGAAAAAACATAAATGTTGATTAAGTTTTTGCTGTTGGCGCAGGGCACTAGGCCAGATCGGCTCATGGAAACTTTCCAGCATTCCATGAAGGAGGAAATATATCTGCAGATAGACGGGCATAGATGGGTAAACTGACGTACAGAGCAGCACGGTGACTTTTCAAAGGCTGCCCAGGGAGTGACTGACCTCAGGCTCTCTGGCTGTGGACTCTGACAGCCAGGGCTCATACCTTGCCTACTCTTCCTGACGCCTTCCCTGACCCGTGGGCCTGGTTAGGTGCCGCCTCTGGGTCCTTCCCATCCCAGCCTTGTCTGTCCTGTGAGCTCAATCGGTCTTCCTCCCTGTGAGACTGTGACATCGGCGAGGGTGGGTTGGCCACCTCAGTTATTTGTGTATTATTGTCAGTCCCTACCAGGGGCCAGGTACAGAATTGGTGAATGCTGATGACCTTTCCTCAGGGCCTCGCAGTGCTGAGCCTGCCTTTCTTTCTGCCCACCTCTGGGAGGGTGGTGGCATCTGCCCTGTCTGTCTGGGTAGCTGGGAGGGTGTGGACACTACTCTGAGGCAGGTGACAGCACCTGTTGAGTTGGCAGCTCAGGCCTTGCCCGATGCCCAAGGAAGGCTGGGGACTGGCCAGCCCATCCGGAGAGCTGATCCTGAGGACTTTGGTCTCACCCCTTGAAGCTCCATTTCTCGGTCAGGGTGTAGTGAATGGCAGGGCGTGGTGTGGTTCATGAACCTGAGCACTGCTGGAAGGACAGAGGGGGCTCAGATCTGGTTTTCACCTTCTAACCAGTGATCCTTGGCAGCTTGCCTCCCTACCAAGCCTCACTGTTCCCCTCTATACGCAGTGAGAGTAGTCCCCTGCCTGGGAGGCTGGGGCAGACTCATGGCACAGCATGGGAGAAGCAGCAGTGTAGAAGCTGGGGTCAAGGCCTATGGACTGGGTCCCACTTTGTCCCCCAAGACCCTATGGTGTGGGCCCAAGTTGACGCCTCATCTGCACCCTGGATGTGACCCACACACTACATGTGGCTGATGTGGAGCAGCATGGAACTTGTTGGGGTAGGAGGATGGTGACTGTGTCCCTGGAGCAGGGGGCACATGTGAGTTTCTATGGGTCAGCCTCATCTTCCTGTCTAGTGAGTGACACTAGCAGTGGTGACAGCCCTTGCTGTGTCCCTCAGGCACAATGTTGGTGCTCTGCTGGGGCCTCAGTGCAGTGCTTTCTGGTTAGTGCTTGGTGATTTTCATCCCCTGGATGGCTGAAGCCAGGGAGAAAGCCTGAGCCCATCTAGCCAGCAGGCTCTGGGCAAGACCAGAATCCAGCCCAAGTCCGCCTGACTACAGCGCCCATCTCTTTCTGCTCACTGCATGTCCCATTCCAGGCACTCTGGACAGCCACAGGTGGGGTTAGTGCCGATCCTCAGGTTCTGCCTGTCCTCCCTGGTGGCTGCCTGCCCATTTCTCTGTCTGTCCCTTGCAGAGTGTCCAGCAGAATGGCTCCATCTACATACATGTCTACTTCACCAAGAGTGGCTTCCACCCAGACCCCCGGCAGAAGGCCCTGTACCGCCGGCTTGCCACAGTGCACATGTCCCGCAGTAAGTCACTCCCTGCGACTGGGCCCCACCATTCTATGAGTCCCAAATCCTCCATGAGCAGGTGACACCTGTCACTCTCTCTAACTGCATTTGTGTCCATCAAGCCTGAATGAGTGGGAGCTACAGGGTCATGAGCCTTGAGAGTCTCTTTGTACCCATGTTTTGTGGGCTGGTGCTCAGCTCCAGGAGGCCTGTGCAGTGGCCTTGGGTTCCTGGTTCTTGCACCCCTGTCTGAGCTGTGCCCTTCCTTGACATATTTGTAAAATCTCTCATTGTGCAAAGCCTGTGTTAGGTCAGGAACCTGCCCCGTCTCCCCACTCTCTACACTGCTGCTCTCCAGGTCCCATGGCTGTTCACCACACTCTTGTTGCCACGTCGTCCTGCTGGTTCTTGGGAGACGGGATTTTGCTAGGTAGTCCACACTGGCCTCATTCTCGGCGCTCCTCCTGCGTCAGCCTCCTGAGTGCTGGGATAACAAATGTGCACTGCCATTCCTGGCTGGGCCTTGGGTTTTGGATGTTATTTACTGACTTTCTACTCTGCAAGAGGAAATCCCAATAGAGAAATAGAATTTTAATTAGTTTAATACTCAGTGTTTAAATGCACAGTGCTGGGGATCAGACTTGGCGCCCTATACTCTCCCACGGAGCTATGCTTTCAACCCTTTAGGGAAGTGGCCAGAAGCACACAGTGACTGGTTATTTGGTTATATTTTATTTTTATGCCTAACTTCTTATTTTTCAAGAAGTTAATAATTGTCTTTCTACTTGCCTGGATCCTTGTGACATGTCTTTTTTTTTTTTTTACCTTTTTGGTACTGGAGTTGAATCTAAGGCCTTTGTCCTGAGCTACATTTTTTTCTTTTATTTTGAGACAGGGTCTCCATAGATTGCCCACGCTGGGCTCACACTCGCAGTCCTCCTGCTCAGAGTGCTGGATTACATGATGTGCCACTGTGCTCAGCTTTTGTGACACCGCTATGAATCCATGGCTGCCTTAGAAGACCCATACAGTAGCCCCAGAGAATGGCTTCCTCCAAAAGCCCCCAGTCTCCTAACATGAGTATTATGGCTTCCACCTGGCTACTATTTTGTTGAACATTGTTCCCAGCTTTCCTTTGGACTTGATTAGACCCATCTGGCTGTTTCTGTGACATGTCATTCTGTTTATGCACATTAGGTCTTCTCTCCCTGCTTCTTTTGGTATAGAAATATCCTAAAAGATAGTCTTTTTTTTTTTTTTTTTTTTTTT
>NW_004524773.1:2241328-2245441 GCF_000260255.1 Octodon degus | reverse complement strand
GGATTGAACCATGGTCCCTGTGCTTTGCTAAGCTTGTTTGTTCTAAGTAGGTGCTTTAGACCATTGAGCCATCTCACCAGCCCCAAGTCTAAGCCATTTAGAAAAAAAGGTAAAGTAAAAGATTAAATTAAACAAATTAATATTAATAATTTTATGGAGGGCTGAGGAGGTAGCTCAGCAACATAAGTGCCTGCCTGGCAAGCTCAAGATCCTGAGTTTGATTCCTGGTACTGTTTAAAAAAAAATAAATAAATAAAAAATAAAAAAACTTTTTTTTTTTTTTGAGAATGCCCCGCTATGTAGTTCAGGCTGGCCTTGAACTTGGTACACCTTTTGCCTCAGCCTCCTGAGTACTGAGAGATTATACTTGCCTAGAATAAATATTCATTCATCTACACACACACACACACACGTATCTGGCACCAAGCTTCAGGTCCAGTGTGCACGTCACTCTAATAGCACCTCTCTGACTGGCCTGGTCACATTTCAGTGCTTTCCTCCCCACAGCAGTGGTCTTGATTGTGGTGCCTCCCTTTGCCACCTGAGCCAGGCCCATATTTCCTGTGCTTCTCCAGCCCAGTGCTGCCCAGCGGCCCTGCCGGCAGCAGCCCCGCCTCCCTTCCTGGCCAGCCACCCTCTGTGTGCTGCTCCCCATCGTGGCCGGCTCCCATTGAGTTAATGAGAGAAAGGATGGAGATGATGTTTGTGTTGGAGCAAACAGCAGCCCCTGGTGGGTACAGAAGTTAAGACTTTGTCCCCAATCTCCAGAGGAGGGATGGAGGCTCCAGGAAGTATCCGGACTCACCAGAGTCCCCAGTGTGTAGGAGACAGTCAGGATCTGACTCTGGAGCTGTTGGCCAAGGACCTTTGTCCTCTCTCATCTTCTGTCTCAGACCCAGAGGCAGGAGGGCGGTCACAGCAGGCAGCAGTTATAGCCTCAGAGGCTGAGAGAACAGCAGGCCCAAGCACTGTGCCAGGTGACATGGCTGCTGAAGGACAGACCCTGGCAGAGCAGTAGCTTTGAGGAGAGCTAGGGGGTGGAGAGAACCACTGGAGCCAGTACCGCTTGGTTAGAAAGAAGTGTTGTTGCCCTGTGCAGAGAATGTTGTGGGGCAGGAGTGGCCCTGAGAGGTCCTGAGACAGTGACCCCAGTTGTCCCCAGTGGAAAGGCCTCAGGGTGAGAGGATCAGGCAACTGTGAGGTCCACAGAGAGCATTCCCTGCTGGGCTGCTGGGCGGTGGTGGTGGCCCTGTTAAAAGGGGGAACAGGGATACTGAGATGGGCAGCTGAGGCTCCAGGGTGGGGCTTGTGAGTAGGAGGTCCAGAACAGCTGCTGCTGGGTAGAGGCCTAGTGTCTGGGCCTGTGAGTTCCCCAAGTCTCATGTCTCTTCCCATTCCCTACCCTCAGTGATCAACAAGTATAAGCGCAGAAGATTCCAGAAAACAAAGAACCTTCTCACAGGAGAGACAGAAGCAGACCCAGAGATGATCAAGGTAATACAAGTGCGGCCTTTGCAGCCCTGCTGCCAGACTGCTGGGGCCCATGTAGACTTGGTCAGACTACCGTGCCCCACTCGGACTCAGTTTTGCTCCCAGGGTAGGGGGTTGGAGGTCAGCAGGAATGAGAAGACTCCAGCCCCGGGAGGTGGGTGTTGCCCCCAGTCCCATTTTAGGTAGGGATACTGCCAAGATGTGGGAGGCTGTATCTACAGCCCACACAGCCAGCACAGAGCAGGCAGTGAGCATGTGACTCAGGCAGGAATGGGCTGTCACTCTGCAAAATACTGGGTGATGCCCTGTATGAGGTGGGGCCACCATGTGAGGGGGTTGCTGCTGCCCAGAAGCTGCCTCTGCTTCTCAGCCTCTCTCCTTTGCTTCCGGGGTTGGGACCCATGGGGGAGTGAAGGCTGCAGGCTGCTCTGAGTCGGCCAGGTGAGCAGCAGGCGAGTGGTGTGCAGTGGCTCTGGTGGCTGCTGTGCTTCTGTCACCATCGTCCTAGGAGCCCCCAGGAGAACGCACACAGAGGCTGATTTCCCCACCATCTCTGAGCTGTGGCCATCCCCATCTTCCCACAGAGGGCCGAGGACTTCGGGCCTGTGGAGGTGATCTCCCATTGGCACCCCAACATCACCATCAACATCGTAGATGACCACACGCCATGGGTGAAGGGCAGTGTGCCGCCTCCCCTGGACCAGTGTAAGTCCCTGCCCACTGCCACATTTCCTTGTCCCCTTTCAGGCCCCAGAGAGACCTTTCTGGGTCCATGCCACACTGAGCTCCTGACCCTGTCCTTTCTCCTCTGCTCTCCCACATCCCTGGGGACCCAGGTTCCCTTCTCCCTTCAGGCTGCTCTCTAAAAATGTGTTCAGCCGTCAGTTTGCAGTTGAAGCAGCCTCTTGAAACTCCAGATTCCTGGTGTTTTCAGAAGTTACATGGAAGCTTCAAAACTATCCTCACCTGGGTGGCTGTGCCTGGCGCTGGGCCATGGCCACCTTGATTGTTCAGCCCACTGCCCTTTCTGCCCGGTCCCTTCCACTGAGGTCTGGGCTCTTGGGCTCTTGAGCTCCTCACACACAGCCCAGAAACATGTCCCGCTCCAATGTGGCTCAGAGGGACCCCATCCAGTACCTTCCCTGTGCCCACAGACGTGAAGTTTGATGCCGTGAGCGGTGACTACTACCCCATCATCTACTTCAACGACTACTGGAACCTGCAGAAGGACTACTACCCCATTAACGAGAGCCTGGCCAGCCTGCCACTACGCGTCTCCTTCTGTCCACTCTCACTGTGGCGTTGGCAGCTCTACGCCGCCCAGAGCACCAAGTCGCCCTGGAACTTCCTGGGTGATGAGCTGTATGAACAGTCAGATGAGGAGCAGGACTCAGTGAAGGTGAGTAGGGTGGGGCGTGTGGCCGCAGAGGCCGAGGGGAAGTAGTTCACCGGCTGGGGACTCCTACCTGATATTCTCCTGTCACCCCATCCTGCAGAGGTCCTCCAGCCCTGGCTAATCCTGGGTGCTTCTGTTGTCCCTGTCATGACTCTGGGTCTGGACCTAGCCCTCCCTGTCTCCCTGACCTGATGCCTCTGCTCTCTGCATTGTTTCCTTAAGTACCTTCTCCTGTTTCCACCTCTGCTCAGTGTGTGACATTGAGACTGCTTTGGTGGCCCAGAACTGGAGATGCTGTTGGGCTTCTATTCCTCACTTCTATCCCTTCTCTCTGTCACCTTCCAGTCTCTGTGCCTCCTGCCTCATCTTCCTTTTCTCTGAATGTCATCTTGGTCTCAGTCCCAGTCTGTCCTTTCCTGAACTGCTGTCCTCCTGGCTGATGTGTGTTCTCCCTACTGGGCAGCCAGAACATTGGAGCAGGGACAGGAAGGGGCCAGCTCCCAGGCTTATATATGCCGCCTGCCCCTCCCTAGGTCGCCCTGCTGGAGACCAACCCCTACCTGCTGGCACTCACCATCATTGTGTCCATCGTCCACAGTGTCTTTGAGTTTCTAGCCTTCAAGAATGGTAGGTATGGGGTCACAGGACTGGGACACCCGTGTGGGCCTGGGGATAGGAGGGTGCATGGTGGAGAGAGGTATTCCCCTCACTGGCATTTCTCAGCCCCATTCTCTAGAGGCCTGGCGAGCTGTGAAGGGACAGTGGCTCTAAAACTCTTCAGCCTTGGAGCTCCCTCCCACCAGGCATAGAGCTGCGGGAGGGGCTGGGCCTGCCTTTCGGGCAAAGGCCAGGCTGGCACCGCTGGGAAGAAGGGTCAGGGAACTCCAAGACCACAGGCAGAGAAGCTCCAGAGCTCCTCCTGTTGCTCTGGGAAGGCTGCCTGTGAGGAACGCCCCTGTGCTGAGCAGAGCCCAGGTGTGGAGGTCAGAGTCCTGTCCCCAAAGCCCCCGAGTTCTAAGGCTGACCAGGGCCCTTATCAGCCCCTTGGTCCTCAGAGCCTCAGCCAGCATTGCCTTAGGACAGTGAGGAGGCAGCAGTGCTGGGCTAGGCCCCTTACCCATGGCCGTAGCTCTAAAGTAGCAGTGGTTCCAGGAACTCACAATGTTGTTGACTGCGGAGGCTTCTGCAAGTGAGGAGTATGAGGGCCAGGGAGACAGCTCAGTGGC